>NW_025739791.1:0-945 GCF_021292245.1 Micropterus dolomieu
CAGGCTGCTCGAAAAAGTCCATTAAGACTCTTCAGCTGATCCAGAATGCTGCAGCACGTGTTCTGACAGGAACCAGGAAAAGAGATCACATTTCTCCTGTCTTAGCTACTTTGCATTGGCTTCCAGTAAAATCCAGAATAGAATTTAAAATCATTCTTCTTACCTACAAAGCTCTTAATGGTCAGGCACCATCTTATCTTAAAGAGCTCATAGTACCTTACTACCCCACCAGAGCACTGAGCTCCCAGAATGCAGGGTTACTTGTGGTTCCTAGAGTCTCCAAAAGTAGACTAGGAGCCAGAGCGTTCAGCTATCAAGCTCCTCTCCTGTGGAACCAGGTTCCAGTTTAGGTTCAGGAGGCAGACACCATCTCCACATTTAAGAGTAGGCTTAAGACTTTCCTCTTTGATAAAGCTTATAGTTAGGGCGGGCTCAGGTGAGTCCTGAACCATCCCTTAGTTATGCTGCTATAGGCCTAGACTGCCGGGGGATTTCCCATGATGCACTGAGCTCCTCTGTCCTCTACTTTCTCTCCCTCTGTATGCAACCTCATCCCATTATTGCATGTTACTAACGCAACCTCTCCCCTTTCTGTAAGTCTTGTGCTTTCTCGTCCCTCTCCTCTCTCCTCCTATCACTTCCTGCAAGTTTTCTGGCTCTGGAGCTGTGGAGTCTGGATCTGTGGCTGCGGGTCACCTGCTGCCCCCGTGTTCCTGCTCGACACCCTCTGCTGCAACGACTATTGTTACTAGTCCTATTGTTATTATAATCATTAACATTACGACTGTTACCATTAACACTACTATAAATATCTGTACCATTATTCATTTAGTCCATAGCAACCTTTACTGTCTGTACCCCTCTGTGTTTTCTCTGTGTATATTGTGTAGGCTGCTCTCTCTCTCTCTCTCTCTCTCTCTCTCTCTCTCTCTCTCTCTCTCTCTC
>NW_025739792.1:0-2656 GCF_021292245.1 Micropterus dolomieu
ATGTGATCTCTTTTCCTGGTTCCTGTCAGAACACGTGCTGCAGCTTTCTGGATCAGCTGAAGAGTCTTAATGGACTTTTTCGAGCAGCCTGATAATAAGGAATTGCAGTAATCCAGCCTATAAGTAACAGATGCATGGACTAGTTTTTCTGCATCATTTTTAGACAGGATGTTCCTGATTTTCACAATATTACGTAGGTGAAAAAAGGCGGTCCTTGAAATTTGCTTAATGTGAGACCAGCTGCCCTGCAACGTCAGTTCAACTTGGAATGTAGGCTTCGGCCCTATGAAATAAATAAATAAATGAAAACTAGGGACATCTACTCTTTCAGTAGTTATCATTTTTAGCCATGTTTTTAGTTTTATTTCAGTTAATGAACAATGTTTTTTCAAATCTAGATTTTGTTATTTTGCTCGTCTTTGGCAACGATAATAACTTTGAACAGATGTGATGTGACAGATTACTAAAACTACAGAGGAAACCAGTCGGAGCTCAATAAAGACCTGATGTCAGGAGAAAATGTTTCCTGCTGTTGAACTGTGAATAATAGTGAAGAGAACGTCGTTACTAAAGATCCGTGTGGAGTTTCTTGGAATTTCTTTTGAGATCTGAGTTCTTACTTTAAACCCAGAACTCAAAAGAAACTTCACATGTGGCCCTAATCCTCTTCCGTAGACTTCACTACCTTTATTGTAAGCAACACGTTTCGCCCATTGCTTCTTCAGGCTCACACTGGGAAATTACAATAACATTCATATACAAAATTGGTGTCATGACAAATTGCACTGGTCACATGACCTGCACAGGGTCTACTTAGCACACCAGTAAGTGTTTTTCTGTGCACTTCTGTGTTGTAACACTGTGAGGCAGTGTTAACAGGGGAGCTGCAGCTGATCGCCCTCTGGTGGGCAAACTATGCAACACCCATGACATGAATAAAGGATTTGACTCTAGGTTTCTTTTTTAATAGTCATGTATCTGCTGTTATAAACGGCCGATGCCGATTAAATGCAATTAGCTCATGTCGGCCGATAATATCAGCCAGCCGATAAATCGGTCGGGCTCTAGTTATTGTTTTGAACCAGTCTGCCCCTTTTCCTCTGACATCAACAAGGCATTTTCATCCACAAAACTGCCGCTCACTGGATATTTTCTCTTTTTCTGACCATTCTCTGTAAACCCTAGAGATGGTTGTGCGTGTAAATCCCAGTAGAGCAGCAGTTTCTGAAAAACAATCGTGCCACGTTCAAAGTCACTTAAATGCCCTTTCTTCCCCATTCTTATGCTGTTTGAACTCCAGCCGGTTGTCTTGACCACGTCTACATGCCTAAATGCATTGAGCTGCTGCCATGTGACTAGCTGAGTAGCTTTTTTGTTAATAAGCAATTAAACAGGTGTACCTAATAAAGTGGCCAGTATACTGTATATGTGTTTAATTAATCCTAAAATTAATAGATTATAAAGTATCATGAAATGACAACTGTTTATTTTATTGCAAGGAAACATGGGCAACCAATTCTACTCTAGAGACTTAAACCATAGCAACCTTTGCCTAGTTACTGTGATCATCTTACAGCTTTCCTGTGGAATAAACTACAAAAACAACAAACAGCAATTTTCATTCGCAGCATTTTCAAACAAACATCTTTGGATTCACCGTTTTATGTGGTGTATAAACTTGGCTAAAAAAAAAAAATAGTATACAGTGGACTAAATATGAATCAAATTCTTGGGCCTTTGCCTGGACCCAGTGACCAGGTTGCTGAGAATAAAATGATCAGCTAATCCAAACTCAACACAGCCAAAATCTAAAGTGGACCTTACCATGGCCTGATAAATCAAAAGCAGGGTGTCTCTGCGGGGTGGCGATGGTGCAACGGATGAGACGCCTGCCTTTGGTGTGAGAGACCCGGGTTCATTACCCCACTGTGACCCATCCACCATTGTCTCTGAGCAAGACACTTAAACCCTAGTTGCTCCAGAGGCGAGCGACCTCTGACATGTATAGCAATTGTAATGGAAAAACACGTCTCTCTCAGCCCCCAATCACTTCCAGCTAAACTACAGAAAGGGATCCAACGAAGGTTAAAATCAAGGGCAACTGGACTTGGTTGAAGATACTGGAAGACGTTTCGTCCCTCATCCAAAGGACTTCTTCAGTTCTGACTGACTGGCAGGGAAACTCAGCTATTTAACCTCAGTGGGGTCGTTGGCCCGGGTCATCGATACCGCTGGTTCGTTAGTGTTCCTGGTTGCTGTGACGACAGTCGTTACGGTCGTTAAGACTACCTGTGACCAAGACTGAACGACCATCATTGGTATCTTCACCTGAGGCCAATAGGTTACGTTTGTTGAGTTTCCTGGGAAGTGATGAAAGGACAGCATTGTAAGTGGGGGATAAGTGGTGGCGTAGACCCCCTCCCCTGTTCAATGACGGCTTCTCAACCCTGGTGTAGATGCTTCCTTGACACCTCTTTCAAACCATCCATCTTCTCTGTCTAAAATGTGCACCTGGTGGTCCTCAAACGAGTGTCCTCTGTCCTTCAGATGTAAGTAGACTGCAGAGTCTTGACCTGAGGAGTTGGCCCTTCTGTGTTGAGCCATGCGTTTGTGTAGTGGTTGTTTAGTCTCCCCAATATACAGGTCTGTGCATTCC
>NW_025739793.1:0-529 GCF_021292245.1 Micropterus dolomieu
TATATATATATATATATATATATATACACACACACACATATACATATATACATATATATATACACACACACACATATACACACATACACATATATACATATATATATACACACATATATATATTATGGCATGCCGTTTAGGAAATAATATATATATATGAAGTTTGTCAGTCTGAATATATGGAATGGAAGTCTGAATATATGGAATGGAAGTCTGAATATATGGAATGAAAGTCTGAATATATGGAATGGAAGTCTGAATATATGGAATGAAAGTCTGAATATATTTAATGAAAGTCTGAATATATGGAATGAAAGTCTGAATATAGTGAATGAAATTTGACGCCATTGATATGAAGTGTGACACTGTTAGTGAATCAGCAAGAAAGTGTCCAACGTCCGCAATTTTGAGCAATGAAGAGATTATAAAAACACTGGCGAATGCATGTATGAGCCAAAATATTGGAAACCACATCCAGTACCGTTCTCCTGATCTAGAAATGTATTCCCTATTATCGTGGAAGACCAAA
>NW_025739794.1:0-951 GCF_021292245.1 Micropterus dolomieu
GGACCGGCTTCAGCCCCGCCGGTGGTCCGGCCGACCCCTGCTCCTCGTGTCCGGTCCATGGTTCCCAGCCCAGCTGTCCAGTCGGTGGTCCGGCCGACTCCAGCTCCTCGTGTCCGGTCCATGGTCCCCAGCCCAGCTGTCTCGCCGGTGGTCCTCAGCCCAGCTGTCTCGCCGGTGGTCCTCAGCCCAGCTGTCTCGCCGGTGGTCCTCAGCCCAGCTGTCTCGCCGGTGGTCCTCAGCCCAGCTGTGCCTCTAGAGCACCCAAGCTTTGGGTGCCGACCTCCGAAGAGGTCTTGCCATCGGCCTCCTGCTCGGCCCCCAGTGGGTTTGCTGCCTGACTGTTGGCCGTCCTGCCAACCCCTTGAACTCTGTGGCCCCCTTGTTCTGCCCTGCCTCATGGGTCGTCCCACGGGACGCCCACCTGAACTGTGTTTACCCCCTGATTTGCCCGGCCTGTCGGGTTATCCCCCGGGACGACCTCCTGAACTCTGTGATCTCTTTGGTCTGCACGGCCTCCTGGGTCGCCCTCCAGGACGGCCTCCTGAACTGTGTTTTCCCCCTGATTTGCTCGGCCTGTCGGGTCGCCCTCCAGGACGGCCTCCTGAACTGTGTTTTCCCCCTGATTTGCTCGGCCTGTCGGGTCGCCCTCCAGGACGGCCTCCTGAACTGTGTTTTCCCCCTGATTTGCTCGGCCTGTCGGGACGACCTCCTGAACTCCGTGATCCCTTTGGTCTGCACGGCCTCCTGAGTCGCCCTCCGGGACGGCCTCCTGAACTGTTCTGTCCCTCTGCCCTGCCTTGCATGTTAGGCCAAGTGCCTTACCTGCCCTGTTTCCTGGGCATGATCTGCCTGTTGGGTGGTTCCCCCGGACTGTTTTGTCCCCTTGACCTGCTTGTGCGATCTCCCGAACTCTGTCGCCCCCTTGCCTTGCCCTCTGGCCACCCTCCTGAG
>NW_025739795.1:0-652 GCF_021292245.1 Micropterus dolomieu
CTCACCTGTCTTTAGCTCACCTGTCTTTAGCTCACCTGCTTTTAGCTCACCTGTTTTCAGCTCACCTGCTTTTAACTCACCTGTCTTCAGCTCACCTGTCTTTAGCTCACCTGCCTTTAGCTCACCTACCTTTAGCTCACCTACCTTTAGCTCACCTGCCTTTAGCTCACCTGCTTTTAGCTCACCCGTCTTTAGCTCACCTGCCTTTAGCTCACCTGCCTTTAGCTCACCTGCTTTTAGCTCACCCGTCTTTAGCTCACCTGTCTTCAGCTCACCTGTCTTTAGCTCACCTGTCTTTAGCTCACCTGCTTTTAGCTCACCTGTTTTCAGCTCACCTGCTTTTAACTCACCTGTCTTTAGCTCACCTGCCTTTAGCTCACCTGCCTTTAGCTCACCTGCCTTTAGCTCACCTGCCTTTAGCTCACCTACCTTTAGCTCACCTGCTTTTAGCTCACCCGTCTTTAGCTCACCTGTCTTCAGCTCACCTGTCTTCAGCTCACCTGTCTTTAGCTCACCTGTCTTTAGCTCACCTGCTTTTAGCTCACCTGTTTTCAGCTCACCTGCTTTTAACTCACCTGTCTTTAGCTCACCTGTCTTTAGCTCACCTGCTTTTAGCTCACCTGTCTTTAGCTCACCTGTCTTTAGCTCACCT
>NW_025739796.1:0-1172 GCF_021292245.1 Micropterus dolomieu
CTAATCTTAAATGTCAAAGTAGAGAGGAGCCTAGTAGGCCTATTTATTTTCATTCATTACACAATATGAATAAGCTATGCAGACAGTTGTAAAGAAAGAACATCTTTTTCTTCTGTTCTCTACTTGTTATAGTTACACAGTATTAGGGGTGTGGGCTGTATTAAAAGTATCCACTGTTCTCCCATGCTCTAACACACAGTAACGATGAAATGTGTGCTGTTCTCACATTCTTCCTCTGTATGTACACATAAACAACAAGGCAGGGAAATATAAAAGGAATTTATTTTATTGTTTGGGTAGATTATTGTTCAGTGTACATGTTCACATCTGAAACAAACTTTACGTGCTTGATAACTCTCCCACCCCGCAGACATCTACACGTCAATACCGATTTATATTCATAGCGGCAAGTGCTATGTAGCTCCACATAGGGGACACAGGAAGTGACATATAGCACATTCATGCGGCGTCGGAACCGCGTAGGAAATTCACAGCCGCACCGGCAGAACTCCAGAATGTGCAACTCGGCCGGCTCACGCGCGGACGCGCTTACAAGTGCGAGGGCCCGCCCAACGCTGCTTGCAGCTTTAATTCTCTCTGTTCCTCTCCTGCTCTCTCTCTCTCTCTCTCTCTCTCCTTCACCCCAACCGGTCGAGGCAGATGGCCGCCCACCCTGAGCCATGGTTCCCCTTCGAGGGAACTCGAACTGCGTCGGTTACGACACTATGGGAACGCCTCTAGGCGAAGCAGGTCTGAACGTGAATGAAATCACTCCAATCCTATTGGCCTGTTGCTAGAACGGTAAGGTGTGACGGAATAACCGGAGGAGTATAAAGCACACCTGTACACACTCATCATTAGCTTTTTTTTATTCAGCAGGCGCTCTGTATGTTGTTTGAAGAAAGCTCCAGTCCTACAAGCAGTATGTCTTACCTGAAGAAAAAGTCTACCAGCACGTCCGGCAACCAGATGTACAGAAGGTGTGTTTTTTTCTTGCCCTCGGTACATCACGGATGGAGATTCTCAAAGAAAGCCCTGCGGCCGCTGAGGCGGCCCGGCGGCTTCACTCATGGGTTCACAGCGTGATCTGTCGGAGGATTTCGGGACGGCTGAGGCTTTTTCCCGACCTTCATCCGCTGGCTCCGACGCTTCCTTTCCTCGTTCGGGAGCCC
>NW_025739797.1:0-892 GCF_021292245.1 Micropterus dolomieu
GTCCGCCCGTCAGTCATCGGTCTACATGTCTGTCATCGGTCTACATGTCAGTCATCGGTCTACATGTCTGTCATCGGTCTACATGTCAGTCATCGGTCTACATGTCAGTCATCGGTCTACATGTCTGTCATCGGTCTACATGTCAGTCATCGGTCTACATGTCAGTCATCGGTCTACATGTCAGTCATCGGTCTACATGTCAGTCATCGGTCTACATGTCTGTCATCGGTCTACATGTCAGTCATCGGTCTACATGTCTGTCATCGGTCCGCCCGTCAGTCATCGGTCCGCCCGTCAGTCATCGGTCCGCCCGTCAGTCATCGGTCCGCCCGTCAGTCATCGGTCTACATGTCTGTCATCGGTCTACATGTCAGTCATCAGTCTACATGTCAGTCATCGGTCCACCCGTCTGTCATCGGTCCACCCGTCAGTCATCGGTCTACATGTCAGTCATCGGTCTACATGTCTGTCATCGGTCTACATGTCAGTCATCGGTCTACATGTCTGTCATCGGTCTACATGTCTGTCATCGGTCTACATGTCAGTCATCAGTCCACCCGTCACTAAACAGTCTACATGTCTGTCATCAGTCCACCCGTCAGTCATCGGTCTACATGTCAGTCATCGGTCTACATGTCAGTCATCGGTCTACATGTCTGTCATCAGTCCGCCCGTCAGTCATCGGTCTACATGTCTGTCATCGGTCTACATGTCAGTCATCGGTCTACATGTCTGTCATCGGTCTACATGTCAGTCATCGGTCTACATGTCTGTCATCGGTCTACATGTCAGTCATCAGTCCACCCGTCACTAAACAGTCTACATGTCAGTCATCAGTCCGCCCGTCAGTCATCGGTCTACATGTCTGTCATCGGTCTACATGTCTGTCATC
>NW_025739798.1:0-926 GCF_021292245.1 Micropterus dolomieu
AAGCATTTGACTCATACGGCATAGAAGAGCTAATGAAAGTAAACTAATGCTATAGTTTAGGAGTTAAAATGGACATCTGATCACAGAACGTGTGTTAAGTCTTACTGCTTGTCGACAGCCTGCTTTTGGCCTGTTGCACGGGTCCCACGCTAGCTGCCGATCCTGGCTTTTTGCTGGGGATTCTCCGGGGTTCTCCGTGTCTGATTGAAATTTAAATGGAACTTGGTCGTTCCTGAATTAGTCCAGTGTAACTTAACGGACTCATAACTTTAACAAACAAAAGAAATAAAGAAAATAAAACAAACTGAAGGCAGATCGATGTCGCGGCACTTCAGGTGTGTAGCTTCAGGCGAACAAAGGCCTGTTTGTTTCGCTGGCCGAGTCTGGGCGTTGCCTGGCGAGGCACGCCACACGTGCCGAAGCGTCCAGAGGGCCGAGCAGAGTGGCAGAGCCAACAGCGAAGAGAAGAGAGAGCAGAGAAAAAGAGCGAGCAGGTCGCGTGTCGCTCTTTTGTTGTCTGGGGCGTGGTTCCCCAGGGGGCGTGGTTCCCCAGGGGGCGTCTCAGGTTTCCCAAGGGACTGCCTTTCTAAACTTAATGTCTAAAGAAAAGAAATCTATTTGCACGTATTATAATCAAACATTTTCCACAATCGAACCTCAATGGTCGAACGGTTGTACTGTTCTAGGCATTTGGTAACAGGAAACAATTGTCACATTATTGGTCAGGATATTTATACATTTAACAGCATTTCCGATGAGGGCATGTAATACTTATTTCGTCCACTTGGGGGAGCTCAGGTTACATGAGGAAAGCTTGGATTAAATCAAAGATCGTCTCTCCTTAGGAACTGGGAGAATTTGTTGATTCATCCTTAAATTCAAGCTGGCGATTAAGAGTATCGTAAAACATTTCTTTGTCATCATTT
>NW_025739800.1:0-1212 GCF_021292245.1 Micropterus dolomieu
TTTTGTGCTCCTAAATTCAAATGTTTTGTGCTAGCACATTCAAATGTTTGACTGTGTGGAAAGAAACTGTACATTCAAAAGTTTGAATGCTAGCAAAAGTTTTGTGCATGTACACTCAAAAGTTTGAATGTGTGCAAAAGTTTTGTGCTTGTATATTCAAATGTTTTTTACTTTTTAAGTATTTGAATGTACAAATACAAGACATTTTAACTAGTTAAAAACCTTTTTCAGACATGCAAACATTTGAATGCACAAATTCAAAACATTTGAATGTACAAACACAAAATTTTCCCACACATTCAAATATTAATTTCAAAAGTATTGTACATTCAAATGTTTTGTACTTTTTAAATATTTGAATGTACAAGACATTTTCAATAGTAAAAAAACCTTTTTCCAGACATGCAAACATTTGAATGTACAAGTACAAGACATTTTCGCAAGCACAAAGCTTTTCCACACGTTCAAACTTTTGAATGTACAAGTTCAAGAAATTTGAAAGTACAAAGACAAAACTTTTCAACGCATTGAAATGTTAAGTACAAAAGTATTGTACATTCAAATGTTTTGTACTTTTTAAATATTTGAATGTACAAGACATTTTCAATAGTAAAAAAACCTTTTTCCAGACATGCAAATATTTGAATGTACAAGTACAAAACATTTTCGCAAGCACAAAGCTTTTCCACACATTCAAACTTTTGAATGTACAAGTAAAAATACATTTGAAATTACAAAGACAAAACTTTTCCACACATTCAAACGTTAAGTACAAAAGTATTGTACATTCAAATGTTTTGAAATTTTTAAATACTTGAATCTACAAGTACAAGACATTTTCACTAGTAATAAAACTTTTTCAGACATGCAAACATTTGAATGTACAAGTACAAAACATTTTCGCAAGCACAAAGCTTTTCCACGCATTCAAACGTTAAATACTGTAAAAAAGTATTGTACTGTACAAGTACAAGACATTTTAACTAGTAATAAAACTTTTTCAGACATGCAAACATTTGAATGTACAAGTACAAAACATTTTCGCAAGCACAAAGCTTTTACACACATTCAAACGTTAAGTACAAAAGTATTGTACTTGTACATTCAAATGTTTTGTACGTTTTAAATATTTGAATGTACAAGTACAACACATTTTCACAAGCACAAAGCTTTTACACACATTCAAATATTAATTTCAAAAGTATTGTACTT
>NW_025739802.1:0-1265 GCF_021292245.1 Micropterus dolomieu
AGGAAAAGGATCCAGTCCGCCTGGAAGTCCCTAGCCAGGATCAGACGCTCTCCCGTCCAAGTCCTAAGCAGGCCCTGCCAAGCCTGGCTTCCGAGATCAGGCGAGATCGGGCAGTCCCAGGCCGGTATGGCCGTAAGCTCCCTTTGCACACCCCAGACGGGCCTTCAAAACACGATGTAACATTTACACAGCACTGTGTACAGGATAGGGAGAAAAAGAAGCAGCAGCAGCAGCAGCAGCAGCAGCACCAGCGCCCCCTGCTGTTTCCTAAAGAGACGTTCAAAAGATCTCCTTTCACCGAAGCGCCCTCTGCCGTTTTTCGAAGGCGATGCGAAAAAGGCTTACAGCACCGGGTATTCCCAGGCGGTCACCCGTCCAAGTACTAACCAGGCCCTGCTCTGCTTAGCTTCCGAGATCGGGCGCTCCCAGAGCGGTGTGGCCGTAAGCCACTCAGGCACCCCCAAACGGCCCTTCAAAAGATTTTCTACGGCTAATTGACAAAAACCGTATTCTGCCCATAATGTCCAAGGTGCTCCAGAGTCACTTGGAATCCACAGGGTTCCTGGGTAAACATCTAGGAACCGGGACACCGTTCACGCTGGCAGTCCACAGACAGGAATAGGCACCCGTTCCCGGGTATGGGTACAGCGACAAGGCCACCTTCAGCCGGAGGTCCTCACTCACAAACAGACGCTCATTCCTGGGTGGACATTCAGGAAAAGGATCCAGTTCGCCTGGAAGTCCCTAGCCAGGATCAGAGGCTCTCCCGTCCAAATCCTAAGCAGGCCCTGCCAAGCCTGGCTTCCGAGATCAGGCGACATCGGGCAGTCCCAGGCCGGAATGGCCGTAAGCTGCCTTTGCACACCCCAGAAGGGCCTTCAAAACACGATGTAACATTTACACAGCACTGTGTACAGGATAGGGAGAAAAAGAAGCAGCAGCAGCGCCCCCTGCTGTTTCCTAAAGAGACGTTCAAAAGATCTCCTTTCGCCGGAGGTCCTCACTCACAAACAGACGCTCATTCCTGGGTGGACATTGAGGAAAAGGATCCAGTGTGCCTGAAAGTCCCTAGCCAGGATCAGACGCTCTCCCGTCCAAGTCCTAAGCGGGCCCTGCCAAGCCTGGCTTCCGAGATCAGGCGACATCGGGCAGTCCCAGGCCGGAATGGCCGTAAGCTGCCTTTGCACACCCCAGAAGGGCCTTCAAAACACGATGTAACATTTACACAGCACTGTGTACAGGATAGGGAGAAAAAGAAGCAGCAG
>NW_025739803.1:0-937 GCF_021292245.1 Micropterus dolomieu
CATCTAGCGAAGCCGGCTTGGCAAGGACAGGGCCGTGACCGGTCTAGCGAAGCCGGCTTGGCAAGGTCATCTAGCGAAGCCGGCTTGGCAAGGAGCGGGCCGTGACCGGTCTAGCAAAGCCGGCTTGGCAAGGACATCTTGCCAAGCCGGCTTGGCAAGGACATCTAGCGAAGCCGGCTTGGCAAGGAGCGGGCCGTGACTGGTCTAGCCAAGCCGGCTTGGCAAGGACATCTAGCCAAGCCGGCTTGGCAAGGAGCGGGCCGTGACCGGTCTAGCGAAGCCAGCTTGGCAAGGACATCTAGCGAAGCCGGCTTGGCAAGGAGCGGGCCGTGACCGGTCTAGCGAAGCCGGCTTGGCAAGGTCATCTAGCGAAGCCGGCTTCGCAAGGAGTGGGTTTTTGACACTTTGAAAATGTACATCGCCAGAGGCTGGTTAAGGAAGTAGGTAAGGGGGTTATAGCCACGATCATCAGGTGATGATCCTTGTGCTCATCTAGCAAAGCCAGCTTTGCAAGGAGAGTTCCGTGACCGGTCTAGCGAGGCCGGCTTGGCAAGGCCATCTAGCGAAGCCGGCTTGGCAAGGAGCGGGCCGTGACCGGTCTAGCGAAGCCGGCTTGGCAAGGCCATCTAGCGAAGCCGGCTTGGTAAGGACAGGGCCGTGACCGGTCTAGCGAAGCCGGCTTGGCAAGGTCATCTAGCGAAGCCGGCTTCGCAAGGAAAGCCGAGTTGACACTTTGAAACGAGCTGTTGGATGCTGTCCCTCTCGCAGCGTTTGGGACGGAATCCAACAGCTAGATTCAAAGTGCGAAAATGGGCTTCCTTGTAAAGCCGGCTTGGCAAGGACATCTAGCGAAGCCGGCTTGGCAAGGAGCGTTGCAACGGTTAGGTGGAGGACAGGAGGCAAAGTCCACCAAAATAACCACGGCCGGTTAGGGTTA
>NW_025739804.1:0-1284 GCF_021292245.1 Micropterus dolomieu
TGAGCTAGAGTCCATGTCAACTCTCAAGTCGCTTGGGTTATAATGAATGTTGTATCAGCTGCTGCGTTCAATCCAGGCTGCTTATAACACTGCATAGCTACAAGGAATTCTGTAACTTTAAGCCGTTTTTCACTTACAGAGCACAACCATGTAATGTGCAATGCAATCAATGACAGCTTAAACTACTGTCAGTCAACACACCCCGCAGACTCTCAAACCCGTTATGTTACATGATTAACAATAAACCTGTAACATGTTTTTCACAGAACACAACCATGAAATGTTGATGGTGTTGCCTAACCAAAAGTATAGAGCTGCCTAACTTGGCATCATTAAACTCGAACGGTTTGTTAAACCCCTCCCTGAACAGTGATAATCCAATCATAGCTTAGCATCAGTAACGAGGTGAGTACGGAGATGTTCCCACAAAGTTTGGAGGTATTTAAACTGAGCATGTCATAAGTATGGAAACCAGTCAAGTCTCAAGTCTCTGAGCTAGAGTCCATGTCAACTCTCAAGTCGCTTGGGTTATAATGAATGTTGTATCAGCTGCTGCGTTCAATCCAGGCTGCTTAAAACACTGCATAGCTACAAGGAATTCTGTAACTTTAAGCCGTTTTTCACTTACAGAGCACAACCATGTAATGTGCAATGCAATCAATGACAGCTTAAACTACTGTCAGTCAACACCCCCCGAAGACTCTCAAACCCAGTGTAATGTTAAGTAATGTTAAATAAAAATGTAACGAGCACAACCATGTAATGTGCAATGCAATCAATGACAGCTTATTAACTAGCCTACTGTCAGTCAACACACCCCGAAGACTCTCAAACCCAGTGCAATGTTAACTAATGTTAAATAAAAATGTAACGAGCACAACCATGTAATGTGCAATGCAAACTAAATTGAACTTTACGAGGCAAACAGCAGCGAGTCTGGAAGAAGAGCTGACACAACTGCACGACACTAATTTGAAAACAGGGAGAACAGACCGTTTGTTAAACCCCTCCCTGAACAGTGATAGTCCAATCATAGCTTAGCATCAGTAACGAGGTGAGTACGGAGATGTTCCCACAAAGTACATACAAAGAGTTTGGAGGGTAGTGACTTCTTTGGTCGTTCCAAAACCAAAAACACAAGATCAGAAGTCTAAGGAATGGATTAAACTGCATGTTTATCTGCTGCTAACTTTAGCATGTCCAGCTAACTAGCTTACAACCTGCGAAAGTAACCTACTGTTACTTCCAAGGCCAATAGTTAGCATAAAGTTGAGTTATTATCAC
>NW_025739805.1:0-1772 GCF_021292245.1 Micropterus dolomieu
TGCAGCATTATTACCTGCTGTTCTGACTCTGCCTGCCTGGATCAAGTAAAACTGAACTTGGTCTTTATATTTCCTGTCTCTGACTCGTAGGAACGGCTTCACCACTGCCAGTTTCCTCTGAAACATGACAGTTAGAATAAACTATATTTAGATTCACACTGAGCCTCAAGTTCACACTTTGTATTTGTGTCAATGACCCGTTTCACCACATGAAAGGAAGACGAAGAAGAAGAAGGTGCGAAGAGCTCTGGAGGTATTAAACCTCTACAGAAATATAGGTGTTAAAATGACTGAATATCAAACAATAACAGTTGATACAGAAATAACAGTAAAAACTAATACATGTTTAACTACAACACAGCACTAGCACATTAAAGTGCCTGACAGCAAGTTCATCAAGCTAAATGTCCCATATATTATCATAAAATAATTCAAATAATAAAACATTTATCAGTTCTCAATGTAAATTACCTGTAATGATATGAGCTGTAACTACACTGTGGTCTCTTATTTGTTTGGTTTGTTGACGGTGGCGTAGAGGTCGCTGGGATCAGCTGAGGCTCCAGCAGAAGAAGAGGAAGCTTTCACGCTGCTGTAGGTCACTGTGTTGTTGTCAGGTAGTCTCTGGTTACCAGGTAAATAAATCACAGAGAAATATTTCAGGTGCGTGTTAAAAAAATTAAAATATATTAATAAAACAGTAAGCGTGTGTGCGTTAAAAAAATATATTAAAAATAAAATAAATAAATAAAACAGTAAGCGTGTGTGTGTGTTAAAAATAAAAATATATAAAAAATTAAATTAAATAAAACAGTAAGTGTGTGTATGTGTGTTAAAAATAAAAATATGTATTTATATATATAAAAATGAAATTAAAATACAATAAATAAATAAAACGGTAAGCGTGTGTGTTAAAAAAATAAAAAAATATTAAAAATAAAATAAATAAATGAAACAGTAACGTCTGTGTGTTTTTCATTCTCCCATCACACCAGTTCTGCAACCTCAGTACCAGACAAGCACTTTAAGAGGAAGAACAGGGAAACAAACAAAGAGAGTAGAGGAAGACATGTTGTTGTTGAAAAGAATCTAAATAAGTTAATTTTCAGCAAGGATCCCTGACATTTCTTCATTTTATGTTGTAACCAATGCTTTGTTCCCGACACTTTCTGACACTTCCTTTAGAAATGATATGTTAAGTTCCTCTCATCTGATGTGATTCCTAGGAAATGCTAACCTTAAGGTTTAACTACTGACAATTGTTTTCCTTTTTATCTAATGCTTAAAACTAAGAACGGTATACCCGTTTGACAATTAAGGTCTGATTGTGGGAAGATATTTGATTACAATACGCGCAAATAGATTTTAGAATAGACATATTAAAAGACTCTCAGGAAACCGGAAACGAGCCCTCAGGGGAACAAAGGACTACCCCTCTGGGAACCACGCCCCAACAAACAAAAGCAGCGACATGCGCTCGCTCTCTTGGCCTCTTCGCTCTTCCCGTGCACTTCGGCATGCGCACAGCGTGCCCCGTCTCCCAGCAACGCCCTAAGAAGTTCGGCCCGGCTTGCAGCGAAAGCTCTTTGTTCGTTTCAAGCCACACACGCGAAGCGCCGCCACCTCGGCTTTTCCCTCGTTTCCAGCAACTTACTAGCTTTTTTTATTTCTTTTGTTTGTTAAAAGTTATCAGACCGTTAAGTTACACAATTTTAATTCAATAACGACCAAGTTCTTTTAAGTTATTCCGTCGAGCTACCTTACACTGCTCC
>NW_025739807.1:0-2525 GCF_021292245.1 Micropterus dolomieu
CCAACAACAACTCCCCCTACAACAACTCCACCTACCACAACACCTCTCCCTACAACAACAAATCTCCCTACAACAACTTCCCCTACCACAACTCTTCCTCCAACAACTCCACCTACCACAACAATTCTCCCTGAAATAACTTCACCTACGACAACTCCCCCTACGACAACTCTGTCTACAACAACTCCCTCTACAACAATAACTCTACCTACATCAACTCCCCTTACAACTACAACTCCCTCTACAACAACAAATCTCCCTCCAACAACTCCCCCTGCAACAACCACTCCACCTTCAACAACCAATCCACCCACCACAACAACTCCCCCTACAACAACAACTCTCCTTACAACAACTCCCCCTACAACAACTCTCCTTACTACAACTCCCCCTTCATCAACAACTCTCCCTGAAATAACTTCACCTACAACAACTCCCCCTACAACAACTCCACCTACCACAACACCTCTCACCTACAACAACAAATCTCTCTACAACAACAAATCTCCCTACAACAACTTCCCCTACCACAACTATTCCTCCAACAACTCCACCTACCACAACAACTCTCCCTGAAATAACTTCACCTACGACAACTCCCCCTACGACAACTCTGTCTACAACAACTCCCTCTACAACAATAACTCTACCTACATCAACTCCCCTTACAACTACAACTCCCTCTACAACAACAAATCTCCCTCCAACAACTCCCCCTGCAACAACCACTCCACCTTCAACAACCAATCCACCCACCACAACAACTCCCCCTACAACAACAACTCTCCTTACAACAACTCCCCCTACAACAACTCTCCTTACAACAACTCTCCCTGAAATAACTTCACCTACAACAACTTCACCTACAACAACTCCCCCTACAACAACTCCACCTACCACAACACCTCTCCCTACAACAACAAATCTCCCTACAACTCCCTCTACAACAACAAATCTCCCTACAACAACTTCCCCTACCACAACTATTCCTCCAACAACTCCACCTACCACAACAGCTCTCCCTGAAATAACTTCACCTACGACAACTCCCCCTACGACAACTCTGCCTATAACTCCCTCTACAACAATAACTCTACGTACATCAACTCCCCTTACAACAACTCTCCCTACCACAACTCGGCCATCATCAACAACTCTCCCTGAAATAACTTCACCTACAACAACTCCCCCTACAACAACTCCACCTACCACAACACCTCTCCCTACAACAACAAATCTCCCTACATCTCCCTCTACAACAACAAATCTCCCTACAACAACTCTCCCTGAAATAACTTCACCTACGACAACTCCCCCTACGACAACTCTGCCTACAACAACTCCCTCTACAACAATAACTCTACCTACATCAACTCCCCTTACAACTACAACTCCCCCTTCAACAACCACTCCACCTTCAACAACCAATCCACCCACCACAACAACTCCCCCTACAACAACAACTCTCCCTACAACAACTCCCCCTACCACAACTCTTCCTCCAACAACTCCCCCTACAACAAGTCCACCTACCACAACAACTCTCCATACAAAAAATCTCCCTACAACCACTCCACCTTCAACAACTAATCCACCCACCACAACAACTCCCCCTACAATAACAACTCTCCCTACAACAACTCCCTCTACAACAATAACTCTACCTACAGCAACTCCCTTTACAACTACAACTCCCCCTTCAACAACCACTCCACCTTCAACAACCAATCCACCCACCACAACAACTCCCCCTACAACAACAACTCTCCCTACAACAACTCCCCCTACCACAACTCTTCCTCCAACAACTCCACCTACCACAACAACTCTCCCTGAAATAACTTCACCTACGACAACTCCCCCTACGACAACTCTGCCTAAAACAACTCCCTCTACAACAACTCAACCTATCACATCAACTCTCCCTGAAATAACTTCACCTACAACAACTCCACCTATAATAACTCTCCATACAACAATAACTCCCTCTACCATAACAACTCCCTCTACAACAACAGTTCCACCTACCACAACAACTCTCCCTACAATAACTACAACAGATGCACCTACAAATATTCCCTTTACAAATCCCTCTACAAAATCTCTCCCTAAAACAGCATCTGCCCTTACAGCCACAAATCCACCTGATACAACTTCCCCTACCACAACTCTTCCTCCAACAACTCCACCTACCACAACAACTCTCCCTGAAATAACTTCACCTACGACAACTCCCCCTACGACAACTCTGCCTACAACAACTCCCCCTACAACAACTCCACCTACCACAACAACTCTCCATACAACAAATCTCCCTACAACAACTCCCCCTACAACTCCCTATACAACAACAAATTTCCCTACGACAACTCTGCCTACAACTCCCTCTACAACAATAACTCTACCTACATCAACTCCCCTTACAACAACTCTCCCTACCACAACTCTCCCTGAAATAACTTCACCTACAACAACTCCCACTGCAACAACTCCACCTACCACAACACCTCTCCCTACAACAACTC
>NW_025739808.1:0-1391 GCF_021292245.1 Micropterus dolomieu
AATGCTGACTTTAATGTCAGAACTCTGACACTACTGACACTAAATTTAGAATGCTGACTTTCATCTCAGAATGCTGACACTACTGACACTAAATTTAGAATGCTGACTTTCATCTCAGAACTCTGACACTAAATTTAGAATGCTGACTTTCATCTCAGAATGCTGACACTAAATTTAGAATGCTGACTTTAATGTCAGAACTCTGACACTACTGACACTAAATTTAGAATGCTGACTTTCATCTCAGAATGCTGACACTACTGACACTAAATTTAGAATGCTGACTTTCATCTCAGAATGCTGACACTAAATTTAGAATGCTGACTTTAATGTCAGAACTCTGACACTACTGACACTAAATTTAGAATGCTGACTTTCATCTCAGAATGCTGACACTACTGACACTAAATGTAGAATGCTGACTTTCATCTCAGAATACTGACACTAAACTCAGAATGCTGACTTTAATCTCAGAACTCTGACACTACTGACACTAAACTTAGAATGCTGACACTACTGACACTACATATAGAATGCTGACTTTCATCTCAGAATACTGACACTAAACTCAGAATGCTGACTTTAATCTCAGAACTCTGACACTACTGACACTAAACTTAGAATGCTGACACTACTGACACTACATATAGAATGCTGACTTTCATCTCAGAATACTGACACTACTGACACTACATATAGAATGCTGACTTTAATCTCAGAATGCTGACACTGAACTCAGAACTGACACTAAATTTAGAATGCTGACTTTCATCTCAGAATGCTGACACTAAAATTAGAATGCTGACTTTCATCTCAGAACTCTGACACTAAATTTAGAATGCTGACTTTCATCTCAGAATACTGACACTAAATTCAGAATGCTGACACTACTGACACTAAATTTAGAATACTGACTTTAATCTCAGAACTCTGACACTACTGACACTTTCTTAGAATGCTGACTTTAATCTCAGAATGCTGACCCTGAACTCAGAACTGACACTAAATTTAGAATGCTGACTTTAATCTCAGAATGCTGACTTTAATCTCAGAACTCTGACACTACTGACACTAAATTTAGAATGCTGACTTTCATCTCAGAATGCTGACACTACTGACACTAAACTTAGAATGCTGACTTTCATCTAAGAATACTGACACTAAACTCAGAATGCTGACTTTAATCTCAGAACTCTGACACTACTGACACTAAACTTAGAATGCTGACTTTCATCTCAGAATGCTGACACTACTGACACTACATATAGAATGCTGACTTTCATCTCAGAATGCTGACATTAATCTCAGAATGCTGACACTACTGACACTAAATTTAGAATGCTGACTTTCATCTCAGAATGCTGACACTACTGACACTAAATTTAGAATGC
>NW_025739809.1:0-1142 GCF_021292245.1 Micropterus dolomieu
TGTGTTTAGGTAAACATTTTGCATACCTTTGAATGTTAGCTCCACATTTGAGTGCAGTGGAGAAGTTCACTTATTGTTCTGTTTGCTATTTTGTTAGTTTCACCAGGTGGAGTGGATGCTGTGCTCTTTATGTTTTTTTGTAGTAAGATTCAACCCTGTTTAAAACGGTAGATAGGTGTAGGCCTCCTTTTGAGGACCTTTTTATTTTAACTTGGTTTGTTATTTTCGCAGCACCCTCGTCCACCCTCCTTTTGTTCTTTTTGTTACCTGTCTACATCTCATGTTACCAATAAACGTTACCTAAGTTTAGTGTCAGTAGTGTCAGAGTTCTGAGATTAGTGTCAGCATTCTGAATTTAGTGTCAGTATTCTGAGATGAAAGTCAGCATTCTAAATTTAGTGTCAGTAGTGTCAGCATTCTGAGATGAAAGTCAGCATTCTAAATTTAGTGTCAGTAGTGTCAGCATTCTGAGATTAGTGTCAGCATTCTGAGATTAAAGTCATCATTCTAAGAAAGTGTCAGTAGTGTCAGAGTTCTGAGATTAAAGTCAGCATTCTAAATTTAGTGTCAGTAGTGTCAGAGATCTGAGATTAAAGTCAGCATTCTAAGAAAGTGTCAGCATTCTGAGATTAAAGTCAGCATTCTAAATTTAGTGTCAGTTCTGAGTTCAGTGTCAGCATTCTGAGATTAAAGTCAGCATTCTAAGAAAGTGTCAGTAGTGTCAGAGTTCTGAGATTAAAGTCAGTATTCTAAATTTAGTGTCAGTAGTGTCAGCATTCTGAATTTAGTGTCAGTATTCTGAGATGAAAGTCAGCATTCTAAATTTAGTGTCAGTAGTGTCAGTATTCTGAGATGAAAGTCAGCATTCTATATTTAGTGTCAGTAGTGTCAGCATTCTGAGATTAATGTCAGCATTCTGAGATTAAAGTCAGCATTCTAAATTTAGTGTCAGTAGTGTCAGAGATCTGAGATTAAAGTCAGCATTCTAAGAAAGTGTCAGTATTCTGAGTTTAATGTCAGCATTCTATATGTAGTGTCAGTAGTGTCAGCATTCTGAGATGAAAGTCAGCATTCTAAGTTTAGTGTCAGAGTTCTGAGATTAAAGTCAGCATTCTGAGTTTAGTGTCAGCATTCTGAGATGA
>NW_025739810.1:0-1159 GCF_021292245.1 Micropterus dolomieu
CTACACAATATCCACACAGAGGTACAGACAGTAAAGGTGATGTTGCTATAGACTAAATGAAAAATGGTACAGATATTTATAGTAGTGTTAATGATTATAATAACAATAATAATAATAGGACTAGTAACAATAGTCGTTGCAGCAGAGGGTTTCAAAGTTTCCTGAGTACCTGCTCGGTACACTATAACGAAGAGAATCGGTTGCAGTGATTTCCAACTTGGGTGCGAAAGACTAAGAACAAGACTTTCAAATGAGTTATAATTTAGTTTAGGTTTAGAGCTGATTAGTAGGCTAGAGTCGAAGATAGCTGCAACTCCACCTCCTCGGCCTGTGCCTCGAGGAATGTGAGTATTAATATGACTGGGAGGGGTGGATTCATTTAGGCTAACTTATTCTCCATCACCCAGCCAGGTTTCAGTAAGACCAAATAAATCAATATCATAATCTGATATTAGTTCATTTACTAGTACAGCTTTAGAAGAGAGAGATCTGATGTTTAAGAGTCCACATTTAATTTTCCTATTCGTTTGCACTATTGCTCTTGTGGTTTTAATTTTTATGAGGTTTTTCTGCACAGCTCCTCTTCTGTTTACCTTTTCAAATAATTTCGATGGTCGGGGGGCAGACACCGTCACTATAGGGTTTTCACTAAGTAACTCCTGAAATGGAGGAGCAGAGAAGTGTGTTAGACTGCGACTCTGCGTAGGGTTTTGGGTGGGTAACTGCTGAAAAAGAAGGGCAGAGAAGTGTGTTAGACTGCGACTCTGCGTAGGGTTTTGGGTGGGTAACTGCTGAAAAAGAAGGGCAGAGAAGTGTGTTAAACTGCGACTCTGCCTCCTGGTCTCAACTCTGGGTTGTCATGGATTTGGTCCACTAATAAACTTGGCCAGATTTCTAGAAATGAGAGCTGCTCCTTCCCAAGTGGGATGGATGCCGTCTCTCCGGATCAGACCAGGTCTTCCCCAAAAAGTCTGCCAATGATCTACAAAGCCCACATCGTTTGCTGGACACCACCTCGACAACCAGCGGCGGAATGACGACATGCGGCTATACATGTCATCACTGGTCAGATTTGGCAGGGGTCCAGAGAAAACTACGGTGTCCGACATTGTTTTTGCATATGTACACACCGACTCAACATTAATCTTAGTGACCTCCG
>NW_025739811.1:0-1057 GCF_021292245.1 Micropterus dolomieu
AGTGTGTAAATCATCCAAAAATGGCCATAAAATTCAAAATGGCCGACTTCCTGTTGACTTTAGGCTATGGGTTCTTGAGGCTTTTTTGTGCGTCTTGATACGATACATGTCCCCAGAAAATTTCGTACATGTAGGTTGAACGTGAACGAGGGGCTAATCATTTCCAATTTTCAAGGTGGCGCTAGCGAGTCATTTTGCCACGCCCATGTGCGAAACTTGTAGAATACGAAATTTTTCACCGGTTCTGACATGTTTGCAAATTTTGGTGAGTTTTCGAGTATGTTTAGGCCATGTCATTTGGGCCTACTTTGCAGAAAAAAAAAAAAAAAAAAAAATATATATATAATCCGAGCAGATTCAATAGGGACCTCGCACGGTCGTGCTCGGGCCCTAAATATATAATCCAAGCAGATTCAATAGGGACCTCGCACGGTCGTGCTCGGGCCCTAAAAAAAAATAATCCGAGCAATTTCAATAGGGACCTCGCACGGTCGTGCTCGGGCCCTAATTAGTAATAAATAAAGTTGAATAAACAAATAAGGTAATTATAACAAAGGTGAATAAGTAAAGGCACTAATTAAAATATATACATTTATATCTCCTGGTATAATTTAATTACTACCTACATTTATTTATTAGGGCCCGAGCACGACCGTGCGAGGTCCCTATTGAATCTGCTCGGATTATTAGGGCCCGAGCACGACCGTGCGAGGTCCCTATTGAATCTGCTCGGATTTTTTTTTTTTTTTTTTTTCTGCAAAGTAGGCCCAAATGACATGGCCTAAACATACTCGAAAACTCACCAAAATTTGCAAACATGTCAGAACCGGTGAAAAATTTCGTATTCTACAAGTTTCGCACATGGGCGTGGCAAAATGACTCGCTAGCGCCACCTTGAAAATTGGAAATGATTAGCCCCTCGTTCACGTTCAACCTACATGTACGAAATTTTCTGGGGACATGTATCGTATCAAGACGCACAAAAAAGCCTCAAGAACCCATAGCCTAAAGTCAACAGGAAGTCGGCCATTTTGAATTTTATGGCCATTTTTGGATG
>NW_025739812.1:0-917 GCF_021292245.1 Micropterus dolomieu
AGGTAGATAACCTGTCAGTCAGTCAGGTGTTAGCATGTTAGATTTCAGGTAGATAACCTGTCAGTCAGTCAGGTGTTAGCATGTTAGATTTCAGGTAGATAACCTGTCAGTCAGTCAGGTGTTAGCATGTTAGATTTCAGGTAGGTAACCTGTCAGTCAGTCAGGTGTTCGCATGTTAGCTGTCAGGTAGGTAACTGGTCAGTCAGTCAGGTGTTAGCATGTTAGCTATTAGGTAGATGACCTGTCAGTCAGTCTGGTGTTAGCATGTTAGCGTGTTAGCTGTCAGGTAGATAACCTGTCAGTCAGTCAGGTGTTAGCATGTTAGCGTGTTAGCTGTCAGGTAGATAACCAGTCAGTCAGTCAGGTGTTCGCATGTTAGCTGTCAGGTAGGTAACTGGTCAGTCAGTCAGGTGTTAGCATGTTAGCTATTAGGTAGATGACCTGTCAGTCAGTCAGGTGTTAGCATGTTAGATTTCAGGTAGATAACCTGTCAGTCAGTCAGGTGTTAGCATGTTAGATTTCAGGTAGATAACCTGTCAGTCAATCAGGTGTTAGCATGTTAGATTTCAGGTAGATAACCTGTCAGTCAATCAGGTGTTAGCATGTTAGATTTCAGGTAGATAACCTGTCAGTCAGTCAGGTGTTAGCATGTTAGATTTCAGGTAGATAACCTGTCAGTCAGTCAGGTGTTAGCATGTTAGCGTGTTAGCTGTCAGGTAGATAACCAGTCAGTCAGTCAGGTGTTCGCATGTTAGCTGTCAGGTAGGTAACTGGTCAGTCAGTCAGGTGTTAGCATGTTAGCTATTAGGTAGATGACCTGTCAGTCAGTCTGGTGTTAGCATGTTAGCGTGTTAGCTGTCAGGTAGATAACCTGTCAGTCAGTCAGGTGTTAGCATGTTAGCGTGTTAGCTGTCAGG
>NW_025739813.1:0-1168 GCF_021292245.1 Micropterus dolomieu
CGGCCATCCTCGGAAAAGAGAGCCATGCTGTACCTCAGTACCCGCACGGAAAGGGCTTCGCAACGGGCGCAGGCAGCCCCCTCGAGAGCTGCCCAGGCATGCTCCATCCCCAAACATGAGACACACATCTCATGAGAATCTCCATCCGTGATGTACCGAGGGCAAGAAAAAAAACACACCTTCTGTACATCTGGTTGCCGGACATGCTGGTAGACTTCTTCTTCAGGTAAGACACACTGCTTGTAGGACTGGAGCTTTCTTCAAACAACATACAGAGCGCCTGCTGAATAAAAAAAAGCTAATGATGAGTGTGTACAGGTGTGCTTTATACTCCTCCGGTTATTCCGTCACACCTTACCGTTCTAGCAACAAGCCAATAGGATTGGAGTGATTTCATTCACGTTCAGACCTGCTTCGCCTAGAGGCGTTCCCATAGTGTCGTAACCGACGCAGTTCGAGTTCCCTCGAAGGGGAACTCACTTTCTGTTGTTTTACACAGATCAATCACAGGGCAGAGTGTTTCACCAGATTTCTTCTTTACAACAAAAAATACCAATTTGATACAGCCATATTTTACTGAACAGGACTCTCTTGCTTCTCAAGCCTAAGCGAGTGTGTAAAGCTCCTTTTGTGGACTTTATGAGCTGACAGCCACCTAATAAGTTCTAAATGGAGTTTTAATACCAAATTAAAGCTGCAAGCAGCGTTGGGCGGGCCCTCGCACTTGTAAGCGCGTCCGCGCGTGAGCCGGCCGAGTTGCATGTTCTGGAGCTCTGCCGGTGCGGCTGTGAATTTCCTACGCGGTTCCGACGCCGCATGAAGGTGTTATATGTCACTTCCTGTGTCCCCTATGTGGAGCTACATAGCACTTGCCGCTATGAATATAAATCGGTATTGACGTGTAGATGTCTGCGGGGTGGGAGAGTTAACAAGCACGTAAAGTTTGTTTCAGATGTGAGCATGTACACTGAACAATAATGTACCCAAACAATAAAATAAATTCCTTTTATATTTCCCTGCCTTGTTGTTTATGTGTACATACAGAGGAAGAATGTGAGAACAGCACACATTTCATCTTTACTGTGTGTTAGAGCATGGGAGAACAGTGGATACTTTTAATACAGCCCACACCCCTAATACTGTGTAACTATAACAAGTAGAGAACAGA
>NW_025739814.1:0-2729 GCF_021292245.1 Micropterus dolomieu
GGGTCAGACAATAACGCATGGACACAGAAGCATTTCTGATTGTCAATTGGAGGCTATTCGCAAGGCTCCAAAGCCCAGAACTGTCAGAGAAATGTTGACGTTTCTTGGTATTGCTGGTTATTCTTCAGCATGGGTTGAGGATTATTCTAGTTTGACGGGACCTTTGAGAGCTATGGTTAAGGATACTGGGAACGCTCAACTTCACAGCAATCTGTCCTGGACACAGGAAGGCCTTGTGGCATTTGAAACAATCAAACAGAGGTTACAGGAGGCGCCAGCGCTCACACTACCAGATTACTCTAAGAATTTCTTGTTGTATGTGTCTAATTCCACTGGAGGTAAATATGCATGTGCAGTCCTTTGTCAGCCGACGGGTACAGGGTCGAATCCTCAACCTATTTCCTATTATTCGACTGCATATTCAGAAGTGGAATTAGGGCTACCACTGTGCTACAGAGCAATGGTTGGAGTTTATTTAATGTATGACAAAGCATCATCTGTTACGAGGGGTTACTTAGTGACAATTCTTACCCATCATAGTCTCAGGAATCCACTGAACTAGGGGAAAATACACATTGACTATGCCAAGGCTTAGAGACTATCATAGGCTCTTAGAGCAGGAGGATGTCACCCTGGTAAGGTGTGATACGGTAAATCCAGCTGAGAATTTGCCAACGTCAGAGGATGGTAAGCCACATGATGGTGTTCAAGAGGCAGAGAAATACTCAAGGCTTAGATCAGACTTGCAAGCCCTTCCACTACGTGAGGCAGACCTGGAGTATTGGACTGATGGGTCTTGTTATCGTGTGGGAGATAAATTGTGTGCTGGCTATGCAGTAGTAAAAGCTCAAGGAACGGGATTTGTTGTTGAAAAAGCTGAAGTAATACCACAGCCTGCGTCTGCACAGCTGGCAGAACTTGTGGGGCTAACAGAAGAGTGTTTGTTAGCTGACGGGCAGCGAGTGACAATATATACTGATTCGGCATATGCACATAATGTATGTCATTTGTTTGGAGCAGTGTGGAAAGGTCGGGGTTCTCCGATACAACATCACGCACAAATAATAAAACTGTTGCATGCTATGATGAGGCCTAAAGAGATAGAGATAGCTAAGTGTGCAGCTCATAAAACAGATGCGTCAAGAGTGACACAAGGGAACAAAGCTGCTGATGAAGCTGCAAGAGCTGTCACAGGAGCTGACAAATTGGGCAAGGTTTTTTGGGTCACTCATGGGGTGGACTTGGAAGACAGAATTACGCTTAAGGAAGTGATTTTGATGCAGGAAGCTGCTGCTATGATTGATAAACAGTTGTGGCTGGACCGAGTTGCTGTTAAGGATTCTACGGGTCTTTGGAGAAATCACGAGGGACTGATAGTAGCACCTCTGGACCTGTTAGGTTTGATGATTCAGGAAGCACATGGGTTAGCTCATGTTTCCAGGGGGGAGGTTAGGAGAAAAATCACAAAGGAGTATGGTTTTTGGGCACCATATTTGCTTGAACAGATTGATTATGTTGTAGGCAGGTGTACAATCTGTCTGAAAAATAATGTCCGCAGGGGTATGGTTACATTCCCACCCCAAGGGGTCCTATGCGTGAGTTAGTTGTTGACTTTGTCGATATGATAAAACCAGTTGAAGGGAAAAGATACATGCTAGTGGTTGTGGATAGATTTTCACGATGGCCGGAGGCCTGTCCAACCAAGCGAAAAGACGCTCAATCGGTTGCCAAGTTTTTGTGTAGAGAGGTCATAAGCAGGTGGGGACTTCCAGATTGAATATCATCAGATAATGGGAAAGAGTTTGTGGATAAAACAGTGAAATTGATTTTGCAAAAATTGGGAATCAAACAACGTCTTGGAGCAGTTTATCACCCACAAAGTCAAAGGATTTGTGAAAAAATTAATGGGGTTTTGCAAATGAAACTATACGAGGGTTTAATCTTCTGTCAAATACTCAAAGAAGTCACAGACTGACATTGTTGAAACATGACATGGCTCTTGACTATATTTTAGCCAAACAAGGAGGTTTGTGTGTGCCTATGAACTTGACGGGAGACGGTTGTTATACTTTGATCCCAGATAGTTCTGATAATGTCACTAGTGTTATAGATGCATTAAAGAGTATAAGGGATGCGTTTGGTCAATCTGAGGGAGCTGGATGGTCAGCAAATACTTGGCTACAAAATCAGTTAGGACCAGTGGGAGCAGTGGTGGTTCAGATTTTGGTAGCAGCCTTTGTAGCGCTGTGTTTGATGTTTTGCTTTTGTACGGTGCTATTGACTTTTGCGAAAGCTATGATATTGAGATGGGTTGGAGTGGTAATGCCTGGGGAGAACACTCAGATGCCTTTGTTAACTACGGCTGATTCAGATGGAGATGATGAAGGGAAACCAGATGAATTAATGATGGAAAGATATCCATTCTAATGTTATTTTGTATTTTCATGTATTGAGGTTTTAATTTTCATGTGTTATTTGCAACAAAATACTGGTTGGTGTTTTCTTTTCTTCCAGAGTATATGGGGATGTACAGATGGGGATTCAAATACTCAAACAAGGACAATATGAAAGGACTCTGGACAAGAACGGTGTGGAAACGTCTGGATTGCATCGACACTGCTGAGGAGCTGCAGTGGAATACCTTCCTATGTCTACTTTGATATAGATATGAATACATATGTGAATGAATAATACTTAATTAACAATTATATTCTTTTTGTGTTAACTGT
>NW_025739815.1:0-674 GCF_021292245.1 Micropterus dolomieu
ATATATATATATGTGTATATATATATATATATATATGTGTGTGTATATATTATGGCATGCCGTTTAGGAAATAATATATATATATGAAGTTTGTCAGTCTGAATATATGGAATGGAAGTCTGAATATATGGAATGGAAGTCTGAATATATGGAATGGAAGTCTGAATATATGGAATGAAAGTCTGAATATATGGAATGAAAGTCTGAATATATTGAATGAAAGCCTGAATATATTGAATGAAAGTCTGAATATGTGGAATGAAAGTCTGAATATATGGAATGAAAGTCTGAATATAGTGAATGAAATCTGACGTCATTGATATGAAGTGTGACACTGTTAGTGAATCAGCAAGAAAGTGTCCAACGTCCGCAATTTTGAGCAATGAAGAGATTATAAAAACACTGGCGAATGCATGTATGAGCCAAAATATTGGAAACCACATCCAGTACCATTCTCCTGATCTAGAAATGTATTCCCTATTATCGTGGAAGACCAAATGCAGGAACCCTCCCAGTTCAGGCAGTTCCCGTTTATCAGGCAAACTGAAATACGCCTTTAACGTCACAGATGCCCCTCACAACAACCCCAATATACAATCTTCGTATGTCCACCCAAAAGGGCTCAGGCAGTAACTTTTTAAAGAGTAAGATCCTGTGTTTAACCAGAAATAGCT
>NW_025739816.1:0-995 GCF_021292245.1 Micropterus dolomieu
GCCATTTGGAGAAGAAATTCAGTGCTAACTCTGCTTCTTTGTATTGCTTTAAAGTACTCCTGATGGAGCTGCAATGGCAGGCCACCATGTGTAAATGAGTTGCATCAAGAAAACTCATTGGAGTCTAATTGACCGCTCGTCAACTTCTAATGGAATGCATGAATTTAAGATGACTGTTGTCCATCAAATACAAATAGTGCTATTGTTCATTTCGCAATGTCAAGATCAGTGAAACTTCAAGAAAAAGAAGGCGGAGTTGGGTGGCAATGGCTTCAAACTACATTTAAGATGGGCAGATCTGTGCAAGAAACACCACTTGTGCTGCCACTGGGAAAGACAGCACAGAAAATGCTAGAAAGAAACATCTGGACTACGGAGAAGAGAGGAAGATTGCTCACTGCAAGTATGTGATATTGGCCCAACATGAGCTTTGAGTTTTGTCTGAATTAGGTAAGTGCTACTTGTTGGGGAGGTTGTACATGTCAAAAGCCACAAACTGTAACTGAAGAGAGACGGCATTAAAATCACGTTCAGATCACCTCAAATGGAGACACGGATGATTCTTGTGTTCATAAGTGCTTCTCTTTGGGGTTGTCTTGGTTGTGAGTTCTTCAACAGAGTCAGTTTCACATCATTTTAACATAACCAGCTAAACCATAACTTTGTCACCAACATCACCCAAACACAAGCACTGACTTGAGTTATGAATTCAGTAAGTGCTTTTTGTTGGGGTAGTGTTGCTGACCTCTGAAGTCTAAGGATCCCTATAAGGAATATATTAGAACAATGATTCTAGATCATTTGTTACTGGGTGAAGAATCCTCTTTTGAACACGTTTAGCAGTCAGTAATATTACCCTAACTTGAGCATTGACTTGACTGTTGAATTCAGTAAGTGCTCCTTGTTGGGGCAGTTGAAAATGACAAAAGCAACTGGATTTTTTGGTGCCATATTTTGTGAGAATCAACCCCAGATCACTTCAAATAGAGCCACTG
>NW_025739818.1:0-807 GCF_021292245.1 Micropterus dolomieu
GGACTAGTTAGAGGACTGCAGGTCAGCTGGTTAGAGGACTAATTAGAGGACTAGTTAGAGGACTGCAGGTCAGCTGGTTAGAGGACTGCAGGTCAACCTGCAGGTCAGCTGGTTAGAGGACTGCAGGTCAGCTGGTTAGTGGACTGCAGGTCAGCTGGTTAGAGGACTGCAGGTCAGCTGGTTAGAGGACTGCAGGTCAGCTGGTTAGTGGACTAATTAGAGGACTGCAGGTCAGCTGGTTAGTGGACTGCAGGTCAGCTGGTTAGAGGACTGCAGGTCAGCTGGTTAGAGGACTAGTTGGAGGTTGGCTGGTTAGTGGACTGCAGGTCAGCTGGTTAGAGGACTAGTTGGAGGTTGGCTGGTGAGTGGACTGCAGGTCAGCTGGTTAGAGGACTAATTAGAGGACTAGTTAGAGGACTGCAGGTCAGCTGGTTAGAGGACTAGTTGGAGGTTGGCTGGTTAGTGGACTGCAGGTCAGCTGGTTAGAGGACTAGTTGGAGGTTGGCTGGTTAGTGGACTGCAGGTCAGCTGGTTAGAGGACTAGTTGGGGGTTGGCTGGTTAGAGGACTAATTAGAGGACTAGTTAGAGGACTGCAGGTCAGCTGGTTAGAGGACTAGTTGGAGGTTGGCTGGTTAGTGGACTGCAGGTCAGCTGGTTAGAGGACTAATTAGAGGACTAGTTAGAGGACTGCAGGTCAGCTGGTTAGAGGACTAGTTGGAGGTTGGCTGGTTAGTGGACTGCAGGTCAGCTGGTTAGAGGACTAGTTGGAGGTTGGCTGGTTAGTGGACTGCAGGTCAGCTGGTTAG
>NW_025739819.1:0-535 GCF_021292245.1 Micropterus dolomieu
ACGAGGAACAAGAGGAGAAACAAGGAGGAGGGGGAAGACGAACACGAGGAACAAGAGGAGGGGGAGGAACAAGAGGAGAAACAAGGAGGAGGGGGAAGACGAACACGAGGAACAAGAGGAGAAACAAGGAGGAGGGGGAAGACGCAAAGAGGAACAAGAGGAGGGGGAGGAACAAGAGGAGAAACAAGGAGGAGGGGGAAGACGCAAAGAGGAACAAGAGGAGGAGGAGGAAGACGCAAAGAGGAACAAGAGGAGGAGGAAGACACAAAGAGGAACAAGAGGAGGGGGAGGAACAAGGAGGAGAAACAAGGAGGAGGGGGAAGACGAACACGAGGAGAAACAAGGAGGAGGGGGAAGACGAACACGAGGAGAAACAAGGAGCAGGGGGAAGAAGAAGAACACGAGGAACAAGAGGAGAAACAAGGAGGAGGGGGAAGACGAACACGAGGAGAAACAAGGAGGAGGGGGAAGACGAACACGAGGAACAAGAGGAGGAGGAGGAACAAGAGGAGAAACAAGGAGGAGGGGGAAGACG
>NW_025739820.1:0-809 GCF_021292245.1 Micropterus dolomieu
CCCCGACAACACCGGCCATGCGCCCCAGAGACTCCCGAATGCCCCCACCGTGAGAGAGCTGGCAGGGGGAAGCAGCGGGAGCCTCACCTCTGCCGAAGAGGGCCCAGGCAAGGAGAGGAGACAACGGGCCCCCAGGACCCCACCACCCGCCCAGAAATGAGCAAAGGCCACAAGCCCGAGTCCCCAGAAGCCTAGGTCAAGGGCGGGCCCCCACTCCAGGGGAGCCCCGACCCACCCCAGCCCACCCCAGATCAGGCAAGGCTGTCACCAACCCCACAGCACCCCAGACGCCCGGGGCTCCAGGGGTAGGACACAAGGCCAATGAGAATCTCCCCCACTCCTTCAACCCCTCTGCCTGCCTCTGTAAATGTATTGTTTTGTGTTGTTAGAACTGCCAAATTTTTATCATTACTTCCTGTCCAATAGACTACAATATATCTCAAAATGGATCAATCAGAGCCCCCTGGACCACTCATGGATGGACATAGAACAAACATTCTGTAAGGAAATTAAAATTTCCGATATGCCATTCATCAGTTCCAGCATCAAACGTCATACCTGCTTTAAAAGCATTAACATAAGCACTTCCTTGGTAGCTTGGTGGGAACTTCTCAAAATATCTGGGTCTTCACCAACCCCACAGCACCCCAGACGCCCGGGGCTCCAGGGGTAGGACACAAGGCCAATGAGAATCTCCCCCACTCCTTCAACCCCTCTGCCTGCCTCTGTAAATGTATTGTTTTGTGTTGGATGCATGTCATGGATTGTGAAGTGTTGTATGGTGGAGTAAAGATAAGGTGTGTGGTAAC
>NW_025739821.1:0-1073 GCF_021292245.1 Micropterus dolomieu
CTTGCTAATGCTCCCTCAATTTAGGCCTCTGGATTTAACCAATCCTAGAACGGGCAGACATTGTACAGCGTCAAGGGAGCAGTGACGTTTTCAGAGCGTTGCTCAGGGGGCTCCAACCAGAAAATCTTTACTCCTAAGCCAAGTCCCCATGGATTGAGCTAATGCTGCCCCGATAGGAATGCGCCCAACGTGGGGCTCGACCCTGAGTTTGCTAATTATCCCTTAACTTCAATTTCATAAGGGAGAAGATAGTAAAAAGAGTAAATGATAAACTTTGAGTCACATAGAATTATAGTGTGGGCCAAATGTTAGGGGTCCAGGGCCTTGCTAATGCTCCCTCAATTTAGGCCTCTGGATTTAACCAATCCTAGAACGGGCAGACATTGTACAGCGTCAAGGGAGCAGTGACGTTTTCAGAGCGTTGCTCAGGGGGCTCCAACCAGAAAATCTTTACTCCTAAGCCAAGTCCCCATGGATTGAGCTAATGCTGCCCGGATAGGAATGCACCCAACGTGGGGCTCTACCCTGAGTTCGCTAATTATCCCTTAACTTTAATTTCGTAAGGGAAAAGATAGTAAAAAGAGTAAATGATAAACTTTATATATCACATACAATTATAGTATTGGGCCAAATTTTAATTTGAGGCTGTGCATTTAACCCATCCTTGAATGGGCTGCCACTTTAAAGCACCCAGGGAGCAGTTACGGGTCCAGGGCCTTGCTAATGCTCCCTCAATTTAGGCCTCTGGATTTAACCAATCCTAGAATGGGTAGGCATTGTACAGCGTCAAGGGAGCAGTGACGTTTTCAGAGCGTTGCTCAGGGGGCTCCAACCAGAAAATCTTTACTCCTAAGCCAAGTCCCCATGGATTGAGCTAATGCTGCCCCGATAGGAATGCGCCCAATGTGGGGCTCGACCCTGAGTTTGCTAATTATCCCTTAACTTCAATTTCGTAAGGGAGAAGATAGTAAAAAGAGTAAATGATAAACTTTGAGTCACATAGAATTATAGTGTGGGCCAAATGTTAGGGGTCCAGGGCCTTGCTAATGCTCCCTCAATTTAGGCCTCTGGAT
>NW_025739822.1:0-1139 GCF_021292245.1 Micropterus dolomieu
CTCCTTTTGCCTGAATTACTGCAGCAATGCGGCGTGGCATGGAGTCGATCAGTCTGTGGCACTGCTCAGGTGTTATGAGAGCCCAGGTTGCTCTGATAGTGGCCTTCAGCTCTTCTGCATTGTTGGGTCTGGCGTATCGCATCTTCCTCTTCACAATACCCCGTAGATTTCCTATAGGGTTATGGTCAGGCGAGTTTGCTGGCCAATTAAGAACAGGGATACCATGGTCCTTAAACCTGGTACTGGTAGCTTTGGCACTGTGTGCAGGTGCCAAGTCCTGTTGGAAAATGAAATCTGCATCTCCATAAAGTTGGTCAGCAGCAGGAAGCATGAAGTGCTATAAAACTTCCTGGTAGATGGCTGCGTTGACCTTGGACCTCAGAAAACACAGTGGACCAACACCAGCAGATGACATGGCACCCCAAACCATCACTGACTGTGGAAACTTTACACTGGACTTCAAGCAACGTGGATTCTGTGCCTCTCCTCTCTTCCTCCAGACTCTGGGACCTTGATTTCCAAAGGAAATGCAAAATTTACTTTCATCAGCGAACATAACTTTGGACCACTCAGCAGCAGTCCAGTCCTTTTTGTCTTTAGCCAAGGCGAGACGCTTCTGATGCTGTCTTGTTCAAGAGTGGCTTGACACAAGGAATGCGACAGCTGAAACCCATGTCTTACATACGTCTGTGCGTGGTGGTTCTTGAAGCACTGACTCCAGCTGCAGTCCACTCTTTGTGAATCTTCCCCACATTTTTGAATGGGTTTTGTTTCACAATCCTCTCCAGGGTGCGGTTATTGCTTGTACACTTTTTTTCTACCACATCTTTTCCTTCCCTTCACCTCTCTATTAATGTGCTTGGACACAGAGCTCTGTGAACAGTCAGCCTCTTTAGCAATGACCTTTTGTGTCTTGCCCTCCTTGTGCAAGGTGTCAATGGTCGTCTTTTGGACAGCTGTCAAGTCAGCAGTCTTCCCCATGATTGTGTAGCCTACAGAACTAGACTGAGAGACCATTTAAAGGCCTTTGCAGTTGTTTTGAGTTAATTAGCTGATTAGAGTGTGTCACCAGGTGTCTTCAATATTGAACCTTTTCACAATATTCTAATTTTCTGAGATACTGATTTTGGGGTTTTCAT
>NW_025739823.1:0-5141 GCF_021292245.1 Micropterus dolomieu
CTGTATGACCTCCCTACAACGCCTGGGCATGCTCCTGATGAGGTGGCGGATGGTCTCCTGAGGGATCTCCTCCCAGACCTGGACTAAAGCATCCGCCAACTCCTGGACAGTCTGCGGTGCAACGTGTCGTTGGTGGATGGAGCGAGACATGATGTCCCAGATGTGCTCAATTGGATTCAGGTCTGGGGAACGGGCGGGCCAGTCCATAGCATCAATGCCTTCCTTTTGCAGGAACTGCTGACACACTCCAGCCACATGAGGTCTAGCATTGTCTTGCATTAGGAGGAACCCAGGGCCAACCGCACCAGCATATGGTCTCACAAGGGGTCTGAGGATCTCATCTCGGTACCTAATGGCAATCAGGCTACCTCTGGCGAGCACATGGAGGGCTGTGTGGCCCCCCAAAGAAATGCCACCCCACACCATTACTGACCCACCGCCAGACCGGTCATGCCGGAGGATGTAGCAGGCAGCAGAACGTTCTCCACGGCGTCTCCAGACTCTGTCACGTCTGTCACATGTGCTCAGTGTGAACCTGCTTTCATCTGTGAAGAGCACAGGGCGCCAGTGGCGAATTTGCCAATTTTGGTGTTCTCTGGCAAATGCCAAACGTCCTGCACGGTGTTGGGCTGTAAGCACAACCCCCACCTGTGGATGTTGGGCCCTCATACCACCCTCATGGAGTCCGTTTCTGACCTTTTGAGCAGACACATGCACATTTGTGACTTGCTGGAGGTCATTTTGCAGGGCTGTGGCAGTGCTCCTCCTGCTCCTCCTTGCACAAAGGCGGAGGTAGCGGTCCTGCTGCTGGGTTGTTGCCCTCCTACGGCCTCCTCCACGTCTCCTGATGTACTGGCCTGTCTCCTGGTAGCGCCTCCATGCTCTGGACACTATGCTGACAGACACAGCAAACCTTCTTGCCACAGCTCGCATTGATGTGCCATCCTGGATGAGCTGCACTACCTGAGCCACTTGTGTGGGTTGTAGACTCCGTCTCATGCTACCACTAGAATGAAAGCACTGCCAGCAGGAGGTGTCTTGCTAATTGCCTATAATTTCCACCTGTTGTCTATTCTATTTGCACAACAGCATGTGAAATTGATTGTCAATCAGTGTTGCTTCTTAAGTGGACAGTTTGATTTGACAGGAGTGTGATTGACTTGGAGTTACATTGTGTTGTTTAAGTGTTCCCTTTATTTTTTTGAGCAGTGTATATAACGTGTTATGTGCAGTGGACGAATAGACTCTGCCAACACACGACGCACACAACAACAGAACAACGTGTAACGTTTTTACAAGAGCAGCAAACACTGAGAGCTTCAGTTTACATGCTGTTAGCGAGAGAGACAAACCAAAGCTAAAAGTTAACTCACCCTGCGTACACTATAAGGTCATTTTCTTCAATCAAGTTTCCCTCAGCACTCTCATAAAAACTAAAATACAACCGGACTTCAGAGTGACTGAAAAATCTCTGCAGCGTTGTCTTCTGACAAGTTGCATTCTGCGCATGCTCGCCTGCTTCTGGGAGACGCTGGACAGTGTTTGCCGTGAGATTATAATAGCGCGGTTAACCGTACCTGGTTATCATGGTAATAAAAATGTGTACGGTAATAATAACCGACAGGGATTTTACAATGGTTTACCATTAAACAAGTAATCGTTTCATCCCTATCGCTAAGTAGATTTGGTTGATAAAAGTTTATACAATATCATATGGTGTTATGGAGGTTGTGATGGAGAGCATTTTCTTTTGTGGTGGTCCAAAATCTTCTATAGGTGTGAAAGTGGTTTGAGATCTGGTGACTGTAAATGCTGTAGTATTTTATTCACGTCATTTTCAAACTCACTTACCATTCGGTGAGCTCTGGTGCACGAAGCATCTACATTTGAATCGTTTCTCCACTCTGTATTTCAGGTTTTTTCATTTAATTTGTCCCCTGTTGTTGTTGAGTCTTTGTCAACAACTCAACTTGACTACTATTGGAGTGGAAGCCATTTCACCTCTCTTCACCCAATACTGAATTTTGATGAGTGAGTGTTTTACATACTTAGAGGTCATTGTAGGTCTCGGCTGGCGTCTTCTTCACTTTATTCATCTTTAAACTAGCTTCATTGTGCTAAATGCATTGGTGCTTCAAAGATAGGCCCTCAGTTTGCCTGTGAGGCAGCTGAGAAAAAGAGGCTGATTATAAGGTCACAAACTCACCTTTCACAGACTAACAACTGTATTGGACATTTCAAATCACCTCATTTCAATATAACACTTTTCATTTAACCAAGGGAGAGGACACTGTCATGGTGAAAAAGACCTCAAACCTTAAGAAACACAGAGACCTGTATTTATCAAAGATTATCACCATTCATTGTAGATCTCGGTCAGCGAAGAAAACTGAAGAACTTTCCATAAAGTGTGCAAAAGCTGCATTGAGTTGCAGACTCAGAATTCAGCAGTACTAGCAGTCCTTTCACATAATGGGGAGCAATTAGGTCAAGTAGGTCAGTTAAGCAAGCTGAAGGAATGTTCATCATGACACATCAAACTGGGATTCAGCATCTAGCTCAGCAAGGTGGATGTTCAACATGGGATTTTTATGCATCAACAGCAGATCATGGCGCTATTTTGTACAGTGCCCTGATTCCCATAATTATCTAACATCATCTACAGGATAAGATTCACATTAGGAAATAAATACTAATTGGGAAGTATTACGTTTTATTAGATCAACTAAAAACACTAATCAGTCAGATTTACTGAGCCTGGCCAATCTATTTTATTACTGTTGGTGTTCTTCCACATACACGGTATTAAATAGCTACAGAAGGAAACGCACTGAGAACTACATCTCTTACTTTTAGTATGAGGTGCACAGCTGTTGATGTAATGCAATTGTAGGAATCTTCAATAATGACTTGAGTCATAGCCTTGAACATGTATTTCAGTTACACATTACATGTTGCAGATATAGCAAGGAGACCAGCAGTGCAGTGGCTAAATGGAGAGAAATGTATTGTATATGTATTGATTTGACCTCATAGACCATGGTCACTGAGGTGAAAATGCATTGTATTTTTTCCCCCTCAGTTCATTGCTGATATAATCTGCGAGTGGCAGCTATAAAAATCTATGCAAATACTTTAAGCGCTGTCATAAACGGAGCACCGTCATAAAGTAAATCAGTTGATCCAGTGTGTCCAGAATTATGGTGCAGCTTGGAAACGAACAGCAGTAAATTCAGAATGACTCCCATGAAAACGGCACCTGTCTGACTAGTCTTCTAATAAGGACCCTTTGCACACCTTTGTGGAATATTCAAAGCGTGGCAATGTTGTTTGTCAGGGCAGAAGATAAGACTTTAATGTCCATGCATTATTCATTCCTTCTTTGCATAGACTAGAAGGGGGTTGAGAATCAATTTGCTTCAGCTAGCAGTAAGGAAACTGTCTGGCAGTAGTGATGTCTTTTAATTAGATGATGTTACAGATATGTCTGCCACTCTACTGATTGTCAGCCCCTTGCCATCGTTGAATAATTTGGTGAATGATGGCCTAGTGCATCATGGGTAAACAGATAAGGTGTCATCTATCATAAAGTGTCTTTAAAGGGATGGTAAGTGATTGTAATCCAGTACACCTTTTGTTAAATTCAGTAAATATTTCCTCATGGTTTGCTAGCTCTCTGTTTTCTGCGTGTGCTCTGAACAAAATCTGGTTTTCCTTCCCAGCCCTTGCTCTGTAAGTGGAAAACAAAGGAAGTTTGGAACATTGTACCACCAAAAGTGGAACAGGTGGTGATGGTGTAAGTGTTCTTGCGCAGGAGTGATTTGGGGAGGGGGACACTGAGAGAGAAAGTTCTATACACCGGCACATTCGAACGTGCTGGACTCCAGGCACTGTGAGTAAGGAGAGATAGCTGAGAAACAGCCAAAGAGGAAGAGGTCTGAAGAGTATAAAGAGAAGAAAGTTATATCACCAGTTATGTGAAAAAATACACTGCTCAAAAAAATAAAGGGAACACTTAAACAACACAATGTAACTCCAAGTCAATCACACTCCTGTCAAATCAAACTGTCCACTTAGGAAGCAACACTGATTGACAATCAATTTCACATGCTGTTGTGCAAATAGAATAGACAACAGGTGGAAATTATAGGCAATTAGCAAGACACCCCCAATAAAGGAGTGGTTCTGCAGGTGGTGACCACAGACCACTTCTCAGTTCCTATGCTTCCTGGCTGATGTTTTGGTCACTTTTGAATGCTGGCAAGAAGGTTTGCTGTGTCTGTCAGCATAGTGTCCAGAGCATGGAGGCGCTACCAGGAGACAGGCCAGTACATCAGGAGACGTGGAGGAGGCCGTAGGAGGGCAACAACCCAGCAGCAGGACCGCTACCTCCGCCTTTGTGCAAGGAGGAGCAGGAGGAGCACTGCCACAGCCCTGCAAAATGACCTCCAGCAAGTCACAAATGTGCATGTGTCTGCTCAAACGGCCAGAAACAGACTCCATGAGGGTGGTATGAGGGCCCGACGTCCACAGGTGGGGGTTGTGCTTACAGCCCAACACCGTGCAGGATGTTTGGCATTTGCCAGAGAACACCAAGATTGGCAAATTCGCCACTGGCGCCCTGTGCTCTTCACAGATGAAAGCAGGTTCACACTGAGCACATGTGACAGACATGACAGAGTCTGGAGACGCCGTGGAGAACGTTCTGCTGCCTGCAACATCCTCCAGCATGACCGGTTTGGCGGTGGGTCAGTAATGGTGTGCTCGCCAGAGGTAGCCTGACTGCCATTAGGTACCGAGATGAGATCCTCAGACCCCTTGTGAGACCATATGCTGGTGCGGTTGGCCCTGGGTTCCTCCTAATGCAAGACAATGCTAGACCTCATGTGGCTGGAGTGTGTCAGCAGTTCCTGCAAAAGGAAGGCATTGATGCTATGGACTGGCCCGCCCGTTCCCCAGACCTGAATCCAATTGAGCACATCTGGGACATCATGTCTCGCTCCATCCACCAACGACACGTTGCACCGCAGACTGTCCAGGAGTTGGCGGATGCTTTAGTCCAGGTCTGGGAGGAGATCCCTCAGGAGACCATCCGCCACCTCATCAGGAGCATGCCCAGGCGTTGTAGGGAGGTCATACAG
>NW_025739824.1:0-1103 GCF_021292245.1 Micropterus dolomieu
ACCCCTCCAACCACAACTACTGCTGCACCAACCACAATCTCCTCTCCAACCACCACGACTACTCCTCCAACCACCACAGTTGCTCCAACCACTACCAGTGCTTCTCCAACTACAAGCGCTGCTGCAACCAGCACTAGCGCTGCTCCAACTACAAGCGCTGCTCCAACCAGCATGAGCGCCGCATCAACTACTAGCACTGCTCCAACCACTACAAGCGCTTCTACAACCACCACTGCTGCTCCAACCACTACTGGTGCCGCTACAACTACAAGCGCTGCTCCAACCACCACGAGCGCTTCTACAACCACCACGAGCACCCCTCCAACCACCACAGTTGCTCCAACCACTACGAGCGCTTCTACAACCACCACGAGCACCCCTCCAACCACCACAGTTGCTCAAACCACTAGTAGTACTTCTCCAACTACAAGCGCTGCTCCAACGACCACCAGCGCTGCTCCAACCACCACCAGCGCTTCTACAACTACCACGAGCACCCCTCCAACCACAACTACTGCCGCACCAACCACAATCTCCTCTCCAACCACCACGACTACTGCTCCAACCACCACAGTCACTCCAACTACTACCAGCTCTTCTCCAACAACCACAAGCGCTTCTACAACCACCACTGCTGCTCCAACCACTACTGGTGCTGCTCCAACTACAAGCGCTGCTCCAACCACCACGAGCACCCCTCCAACCACAACTACTGCCGCACCAACCACAATCTCCTCTCCAACCAACACGACTACTGCTCCAACCACCACAGTCACTCCAACCACTACGAGCGCTTCTACAACCACCACGAGCACCCCTCGAACCACCACAGTTTCTCCAACCACTAGTAGTACTTCTCCAACTACAAGCGCTGCTCCAACCAGCAAGAGCGCCACATCAACTACAAGCACTGCTCCAACCCATACAAGCGCTTCTACAACCACCACTGCTGCTTCAACCAGTACCGGTGCTGTTCCAAGTACAACCAGTGCTTCTCCAACTACAACTGCTGCTCCAACAACCACAGTCGCGCCAACATCTACCAGTGCTTCTCCAACTACAAGCGTTGCGCCAACCAGCATGAGCGCCGCACCAACTACAAG
>NW_025739825.1:0-583 GCF_021292245.1 Micropterus dolomieu
CACTGTAACACACACGCACACAGATACACAAACACACACACTGTAACACACACTCACACACGCACACAGATACACACTGTAACACACACACTGTAACACGCACACAGATACACACTGTAACACACACACTGTAACACGCACACAGATACGCACACAGATACACACTGTAACACACACACTGTAACACGCACACAGATACGCACACAGATACACACTGTAACACACACACTGTAACACGCACACAGATACACACTGTAACACACACACTGTAACACGCACACAGATACACACTGTAACACACACGCACACAGATACGCACTGTAACACACACGCACACAGATACGCACTGTAACACACACACACACACGCACACAGATACACACTGTAACACACACGCACACAGATACGCACTGTAACACACACGCACACAGATACACACGCACACACGTACACAGATACACACTGTAACACACACGCACACAGATACACACTGTAACACACACTCACACACGCACACAGATACACACTGTAACACACACACTGTAACACGCACACAGATACACACTGTAACGCACACGCGCAC
>NW_025739826.1:0-898 GCF_021292245.1 Micropterus dolomieu
TACTTTACACTGTTATACAAGCTGCACGCTCGCTACTTTACACTGTTATACAAGCTGCACGCTCGCTACTGTACACTGTTATACAAGCTGCACGTTCGCTACTTTACACTGTTATACAAGCTGCACGCTCACTACTTTACACTGTTATACAAGCTGTACGCTCACTACACGCCCACTACTTTACACTGTTATACAAGCTGCACACTCACTACTTTACACTGTTATACAAGCTGTACGCTCACTACACGCCCACTACTTTACACTGTTATACAAGCTGCACGCTCACTACTTTAAACTGTTATACAAGCTGTACGCTCACTACACACCCACTACTTTACACTGTTATACAAGCTGCACGCTCACTACTTTACACTGTTATACAAGCTGCACGCTCGCTACTTTACACTGTTATACAAGCTGTACGCTCCCTACTTTACACTGTTATACAAGCTGCACGCTCGCTACTGTACACTGTTATACAAGCTGCACGCTCGCTACTGTACACTGTTATACAAGCTGCACGTTCGCTACTTTACACTGTTATACAAGCTGCACGCTCCCTACTTTACACTGTTATACAAGCTGTACGCTCACTACACGCCCACTACTTTACACTGTTATACAAGCTGCACACTCACTACTTTACACTGTTATACAAGCTGTACGCTCACTACACGCCCACTACTTTACACTGTTATACAAGCTGCACGCTCACTACTTTACACTGTTATACAAGCTGTACGCTCACTACACGCCCACTACTTTACACTGTTATACAAGCTGCACGCTCACTACACGCCCACTACTTTACACTGTTATACAAGCTGCACGCTCACTACTTTACACTGTTATACAAGCTGCACGCTCACTACTTTACACTGTTATACAAGCTGCACAC
>NW_025739827.1:0-8071 GCF_021292245.1 Micropterus dolomieu
AGATTCAATAGGGACCTCGCACGGTCGTGCTCGGGCCCTAAAAATAATCCGAGCAATTTCAATAGGGACCTCGCACGGTCGTGCTCGGGCCCTAAAAATATAATCCGAGCAAATTCAATAGGGACCTCACACGGTCGTGCTCGGGCCCTAAAAATAAAAAAAAAATAAATAAATAATCCGAGCAAATTCAATAGGGACCTCGCACGGTCGTGCTCGGGCCCTAATAAAATAATCCGAGCAAATTCAATAGGGACCTCGCACGGTCGTGCTCGGGCCCTAAATATAATCCGAGCAAATTCAATAGGGACCTCGCACGGTCGTGCTCGGGCCCTAATAAAACAAACTGAAGGCAGATCGATGTCGCGGCACTTCAGGTGTGTAGCTTCAGGCGAACAAAAGGCCTGTTTCGCTGGCCGAGTCTGGGCGTTGCCTGGTGAGGCACGCCACACGCGTGAGAGCCAACAGCGAAGAGAAGAGCCCGCGAGGTCGCGTGTCGCTCTTTTGTTGCCTGGGGCGTGGTTCCCCAGGGGGCGTCTCAGGTTTCCCAAGGGACTGCCTTTCTAAACTTAATGTTTAAAAGAAATCTATTTGCACGTATTATAATCAAATATTTTCCACAATCGAACCTCAATGGTCAAACGGTTGTACTGTTCTAGGCATTTGGTAACAGGAAACAATTGTCACATTATTGGTCAGGATATTTATACATTTAACGGCATTTCCGACGAGGGCATGTAATACTTATTTCGTCCACTTGGGGGAGCTCAGGTTACATGAGGAAAGCTTGGATTAAATCAAAGATCGTCTCTCCTTAGGAACCGGGGAATATTGTTGATTCATCCTGAAATTCAAGCTGGCGATTAAGAGTATAGTAAAACATTCCTTTGTCATCATTTCTAAAGGGATTTTGTAGGAAAGTATTATGAACAAGCATTGATTACATTAGATGAAGGAGTGTCTTGCTGAAAATAAAAACACTGCACAAGTAACTTTCTTTTCAGCACTAATATCAACAACGGATAGCAACAACAGTTAACATAACTACTCAAATAGAGGCAAACGTAACCAGGTAACTAAAGATTTAATTAAACTTAATTAAATGCTTTGAGTCTTTGGAGACTGCAGTCCTTTGTCATCCAAAGTTTCGCGTCTGGAGCATGTCACACCTAGGTGAGACAAGGAGTATCCCTTTGATGTGGTAATAAAACAAAGAATAAGGTCAGTTGCCACGGAAACATGTGTGGGGGGCCAGTTTTGATAGGCTGTTTAGGGCGATGCCAATGGCTGGTTCATGTCCCTTTGTCAGTTTAACAGTCAGGCCCCGTGTTATCAGCTTCGGAATCAAAAAGGTGCCAGTTTTATGGTCGGGCTAGCACTTAGAGAAAGCAACTTTGACCCCTCCCCTTCTTCTCTGGGGAGGAATTTAGGGTAGCTCCAAATTTATTCAATGTAAAATGCACAAATCCACACCGTTGTTCACTACAAATGGAAACTTCTCCCCCTTTCATTGATTGGCCGTGTCAATATTGTCAAAATGGTTGTGCTCCCTAAATTTATTTATCTATTTCAGAACGTGCCCATCTTCCTCACTTCCTATTTTTTAAGGCCCACTTACAGAAGCCCACTGAGGAGGGTGGCTTAGGCCTGCCTGTCTTTCGGCATCGTTACTGGGCCTGTAATGGTAGAGCTTGGGTTTTCTGGAATCAGTCCACGGCTGGGGGTGCAGAGGTGGGTGGGCCCGGCCCTAGATGGCCTGAGGTTGAGCTTAGTAACGCTGTATCACTTACTGGAGCCTCCTTGTCAGCCATTCTGTTCTCAAAACCTGATATTAAAATTAAATTGCTACACAATAATTTCTTTCTCTGCAACTTGATTAAAATCTTAAACCAAATCAAGGGAATTCTCCCAAAAATGTCAATTCATACTCCCATATGTCAGAACCCCTGTTTTAAGCCTGGTTTGATGGACGCTGTCTTTAAGCACTGGTCAGATAAAGGTTTAACTACTATTAGGGATCTCTACATTGATATTCATTTTGCATCTTTTGCCCAGCTCCAGGCTAAGTTCAAACTCCCTACCAATCAATTTTTCATTATTTACAAATTGGGAACTTTGTCATATGCGACCCCTTGCAACATGACTTCTATGATATTATGACCAGACCTCCCACCTCCAAACATTTGATCTCTCGCTTTGTCAAACTCTTCACTACGGCAACCCCATCTCTCCATATTAAGGCGGCGTGGATCAGGGACACAGGTGAAATAATCTCTGACGAGCTATGGGCGAAAGGGTTGAATAAGATAAAACCATGTTCTATTAATGCTCGACTTCAGCTCATTCAGTTTAAAGTAGTTCATAGGCTGCACTATTCCAAGACTAGACTGAATAGAATTTTTCCTGCTCTCTCCCCCACTTGTGATAAATGCAAATCAGCTGATGGAACTCTTGGGCATCTTTTCTGGTCCCGTTCTAAGCTCACAAGGTTCTGGGATGACATTTTCAGTTTGTACAGCATTGTTTATGATAGACAACTGGTCTCTGACTGTCTCTTAGTGATACTGGGCTGCTCCCATGGTTCCTTAGCACACACTGCTACGCTGGGTAACAATAAACAATGACCTGACAAAGACAAGACAGAAACACCAGGTATATATACATACACACACGGACTAACGAGCAGGGCCGGAGCAACACAGGTGAGGAGCATGAGGCTAACGAGGCAGACAGAGACAGCAGGAAAAAACAGAGAGAGAGACACACACACACACACACACACAGGCAGACAAAGTGACAACTGGGGGAACAGACGGAACACAGGTTACTGAACACATAACAGACCAGAGGAAGAAAAATAAACTAATAAAGACACAAGCAGACAGATCACCACAAACCAGACACACAGACAGTAACAGACCAACCAGCACAAGCACGCAGTAACTGGACACAAGGAATAACTGAAACTCAAAACACGGACTATATAACAGATACTGGACACCAGGCACTAGACAGGACAGAACCCGAAACTCAACATACTATAAGACAGATAATTAACTAAACTTGATAGTGCAAAACAAGGTATGGCTGACAAGCAGAGTGTGACAGTACCCCCCCCTTAAAAGGACGGCCCCTGACGTCCTAAAACGAAACATCACAGAAAGAAAAAAAAAAAACCCAAACAGATCAAGCCGGCCCAGGGTTGGCGGAGGGAGGTCAGGTGGAGGGCAAGTCAGCCCGGGTGGGTGGAGGGAGGGCAGGAGGAGGGCCAAAAAAAACAAAACAAAACAACAGTCTCTTGGCCCAATACAGGCCGGGCAAGGCAGTTCAGGCCGACAGAGGTGAACAAAAGTTCGGGGGGCAGACCCGGAGGTCAACCCAGCTGGCCAGGCCAAACAGGGGGGAGAAACAGTTCAGTGGGTCATCCCGGAGGACAACCTAACAGATCAGGTGGGCCACAGGCCGGCCAGAGCAGAGGGGAAACAGAGTCCAGGTGGGCGTCCCAGAGTGAGGCCCTGGAGACCAGGCAGTTCAGGGGGATGGCAGGAAGGCCAACAATGAGGCTGGAAACCCGCTGGAGGCCAAGCCGGGGGCCGGTAACGAGGGCGGAACCTCTCCGGAGGCCGGGCAGGAGGCCGGCGGCGAAGACGAATTCTCCCTGGAGGCCGGCAGCGAAGGGGAGCCAACAGAGACCCAAGAGGACAAGTCCCCTCCAGGAGTTGATTGGACCACCGACAGGTCATGAGGAATGGGAGTCGTCTGGACCACCAACGGAGCTGGTGTTGGTCGGACCACCGACGAGGGAACAGGAGTCGCCTGGGACCGCCGACGAGGAGGCAGGAGTCGGCTGGTGATCAGGCTGGCTGCTAGCAGCGCTAGCAGGCTGGGGATCAGGCAGGTGGGCAGGCAGAAAGCTAGCAGCGCTAGTTGGCCGGTAATCAGGCGGAGCAGGTTGGGGGTTAGCCGGCTGACAGCTAGCTGGTTGGCTGACTGGTTGGGGACTAGCAGTCCTTGGGCTCTCTGGCTCTAAGTCCATCAAAAAAGAGACCAGAGAGCAAGATGTCCAGGAGTCCCCAACCAGTCTGGATGCTGGAGCCAACACAGGAGGGAGATGACCAGACTAGCAGCGCTAGCAGGCTGGGTGCTAGCAGGCCGGGAGAGGAAGATGCCTCCCACCCAGCAGCTAGCAGGCCGGGAACAAGTCCTTAGGGGTTTATCAGGCTGGTGGCTAGCAGCGCTAGCGGGCCGGAGATCTGGCTGGGGGCGTTGGGGGTGACAACTGGGGGAACAGACGGAACACAGGTTACTGAACACATAACAGACCAGAGGAAGAAAAATAAACTAATAAAGACACAAGCAGACAGATCACCACAAACCAGACACACAGACAGTAACAGACCAACCAGCACAAGCACGCAGTAACTGGACACAAGGAATAACTGAAACTCAAAACACGGACTATATAACAGATACTGGACACCAGGCACTAGACAGGACAGAACCCGAAACTCAACATACTATAAGACAGATAATTAACTAAACTCGAAAGTGCAAAACAAGGTATGGCTGACAGGCAGAGTGTGACAGGCATTAATGTACATCTTGGGTGATCCGATCGCAAGGATGTTTAATTTTAGGATGTTTAATTCAATTATATTTTATTTAAATAGTGCCAATTCATAACAGAAGTTATCTCATATGCGTTCTTATCTCAACATGACAACAGCAGGTGGAGAAACACAGCATACATGCCCACTAGCATACACTAAGATGTGTTCCCAACAATGGAAAGTTTTGACAGTTCTACAACATACACAAACATATTTAGTAGAATCAAGGAATCCACATAGACATGTGTGGGTGTAATTTAGAAATCCTTGCACTTTGTTTTGACATTTTATAATCAAATGTAAAAAAACTTCCAAATGGCCAACGCTGTACCATAGATTCTATTACATTTGCAAACTTCCCTACTATCTGATTTTGCTACTGCAAACGCACGCATTAGTGTATGGATCTTATGACCAGAGGACTACTCTGTGTTTATGAGAAATTGTCATTCATAACCCTCTTTTAATGTCAGCAACATTTAGAAAATTACAATATAATCTGATGACTTCAGATCAGGTGTTTTTACACAGTATCTGCTCACATCAGTTTAAAATGTTCAAAACTTTCAAGGGTAAACACTAATAACTAACGGTCAGGAGTGGTAAAAGTCCAGCTTTTCTCAGCTATTAGCAAACACACACACACACACACACACACACACACACACATGTAGGCAGTCTCCCAGACAGTGTTTGTCATCATTTAGCTGGTGAGTACAGTTGTTTTCCTGCCGGACCCTGGGGACCCAACTGACACACAAAGAGAACCCAAGAGGCTATGCTATGTTTCAGCCTGCACACACACACACACACACACACAGGAAAACAATTCTGTATATGTGTCTGTGTTCCCTTCAGGCAGCAGAAATTGTTCTTGACAGACACCCCCCCCATGAGGTTACTATAGCAACAGGCATGTAATAACAGTTCACGCTAGTGGTGTCACCAAGCTACACACACATTGACCATCATTATCATTATCTTGTCAGTTGTGATAGCTTGACTATACTTTATTGAAGAGGAGGGAAAAATAATTTAAAAAGAGTTTAGTTGAGTTTTATCATGAGGACAACACCAAAGTGATAATTCACAATGCTAATATCCAGTTCTATCTCACACAGGCTCCGCCCTCTACTGGACTCTATGGGTACCACCTCCTCCAATCACACGCACGAACTTGCCCACTGAAATTTTATCATGCACGTAGCTGACCAATAGGATGTCGCTACCGATACGTGCGTAACGTATAAATAGCAGTGTCCCTACTGCCTCAGCATCCTTTTTTCTTCAGCAAATGGCGAACTGCTCACTGAATTCACCACATCCACGGATGGAGTCGCCACTTATAGAAAATTATCTTTGTACCCGGGCGAGGTGACCCATGTCCTGCCCGGACGAGTCCAGACCTTAGTGACCGTTATGGAGGGAGAGAGGCCTGCTGACGGCGCCACAATCCCCCTTCTGATGTTCAAGACGGCATTGTTTTACATGTGCTGCTTGTGTAAAACTATGGTAAGGCTTTTGAGAATGTGGAAACAGTTCTGAGTAAACATGTTAATTACATTCCTCAAAGAGCTATGTTAACTTCTCATCAAAGAGCTAACGTTAATTCTTGGGGTGAGGCTAAAGGTTTGCCCTGCGGCCTTGTGTTCACAAGGCCACTGCTCTAACATGTGCTGCTTGTGTGTACACTGTAGTGATGCCTGTGAATGTTAAACTGTTTATTAGAAACACATTACATTCTTAGAAATATTAATTCCCCATCACCAACCCCATCTCATTGAGCTAGCCGTGTTGAACGCGCCGCTGCGCTCACCGACGCTAAGCTAATGGTTCGCCCAGTGGCCCACGTCACTCTCCCGGTCAGAACCGAGTGAGACGGTGGGTGAGGCCCAGGCGTCCACTTAGCTAGCCTGACCGGCGAGTCGGCGCAGCCATAATGGTCCGCTTCCACGACGTGACTGCCGAGAAACGAGCTGTTCTTACTGTGGAAACTTGGCAATGCAGCAGTCTACTGTAGCGCTGCATTCCCAGCGCGCCCACGAGGACTCGCACGGGCGCGTTGCTAGCTCACCGGCGGTGAAAGCCTGTTACATAAACAGACACGCTGCCCTGCCGACATCTCTTTCGCCGAGCGGTCACAGTGCAGCTAGGCTAGTCCGCTATAGCCGGAGAGAGACGGCCAAAGTCATGTCTCTCTCTGTATAGTGGGACAAAAGAGATCACTCGCTGCTTCGGTTGCTTTCGTTTCCTACGCGGGCGGCTTGTACCGCCTGTTGCAGCAGGCGAGGCTGCGGCCACTGCTTCACAGGGAAGCTGTGAGCTTGAGGCTGACGTCAACCCCGGGTGACGTGTCAACCACAGTCATGCCGGATGTGGTGCGTTCAAAGACACCACGGCCAGTTCAACCTTTCGAAAACCGCCCATGGTGCATTCAAGGACACCACTGCCTTTTTTCAATTGCAGTCCTTGGAATAAGTCTAAGCCTTAATTATTTAAAAAATAAATTAATAAATTAAAGCTGCAAGCAGCGTTGGGCGGGTGTGAGCCGGCCGAGTTGCATATTCTGGAGCTCTGCCGGTGCGGCTGTGAATTTCCTACGCTGTTCCGACGCCGCATGAAGGTGTTATATGTCTTTGCCTTTAGAAGGCACAGCAGAAATTTGAAGTCGGTTGGACTAAATCCCTAGGAGGAGTTCGTTAAAGTACGAAGTGAGTAAATCATCCAAAATTTGACGTAAAATTCAAAATGGCCGACTTCCTGTTGGTTTTAGGGCATCGCTCCAAGAGACTTTTTTGTGCGTCTGGACAAGATACACCCACCACAGAAAATTTGTGCACGTAGGTGAAACGTGCGGCGGGGGCTGCTTCGTTAAAAGTCACTTCCTGTTGCCAGCAGGTGGCGCTATGACTGTGGGTGAATGTCGGCATGTACATGTGTTCAGGGCGGGACTCTCATCCTACATGTACACTTTGGTCCAGATGTGAGCATGTACACTGAAGTTACAACAACTTCCTGTTTCATAGCGAATCATCGACGCCACGGACACGCCCATTGACGAAAACTCGCAAATAGCACAACTTTTCATCGTCAATGCCTTTAGAAGGCACAGCAGAAATTTGACGTCGATCCGACTAAATCCCTAGGAGGAGTTCGTTAAAGTACGGAGTGTGTAAATCATCCAAAAATGGCCGTAAAATTCAAAATAGCCGACTTCCTGTTGACATTAGGGTATGGGTTCTTGAGGCTTTTTTGTGCGTCTTGATATGATACATGTCCCCAGAAAATTTTGTACATGTATGTTGAACGTGAACGAGGGGCTAATTTTTTCCAATTTTCTAGGTGGCGCTAGCGAGTCATTTTGCCACGCCCATGTGCGAAACTTGTAGAATACGAAATTTTTCACCGGTTCCGACATGTTTGCAAATTTTGGTGAGTTTTCGAGTATGTTTAGGCCATGTCAT
>NW_025739828.1:0-1009 GCF_021292245.1 Micropterus dolomieu
TTTAGCAGAGTCCAGTAAGAGTCAAGTAGAGTTTAGCAGAGTCCAGTAAGAGTCCAGTAGAGTTTAGCAGAGTCCAGTAAGAGTCCAGTAGAGTTTAGCAGAGTCCAGTGGAGTTTAGCAGAGTCCAGTGGAGTTTAGCAGAGTCCAGTGGAGTTTAGCAGAGTCCAGTGGAGTTTAGCAGAGTCCAGTAGAGTTTAGCAGAGTCCAGTAAGAGTCCAGTGGAGTTTAGCAGAGTCCAGTAGAGTCCAGTGGAGTTTAGCAGAGTCCAGTTAGAGTCAAGTAGAGTTTAGCAGAGTCCAGTAAGAGTCCAGTAGAATTTAGCAGAGTCCAGTAAGAGTCCAGTAGAATTTAGCAGAGTCCAGTGGAGTTTAGCAGAGTCCAGTAGAGTTCAGTAGAGTTTAGCAGAGTCCAGTAAGAGTCCAGTGGAGTTTAGCAGAGTCTAGTGGAGTTTAGCAGAGTCCAGTAAGAGTCCAGTAGAGTTTAGCAGAGTCCAGTAAGAGTCCAGTAGAGTTTAGCAGAGTCCAATAAGGTTTTCCAGAGTACAGTGGAGTTTAGCCGAGTCCAGTTGAGGTTAGCCGAGTGGGATCGAGTGGAGTTTAGCAGAGTCCTATAAAGTCCAGTGGCATTTAGCTGTGTCCAGTGGAGTTTAGCAGAGTCCTGTAGAGTTTAGCAGAGTCCAGTAAGAGTCTTGTAGAGTTTAGCAGAGTCCAGTAGAGTCCAGTAAGAGTCCAGTGGAGTTTAGCAGAGTCCAGTAAGAGTCCAGTAGAGTTTAGCAGAGTCCAGTGGAGTTTAGCAGAGTCCAGTAAGAGTCCAGTAGAGTTTAGCAGAGTCCAGTAGAGTTTAGCAGAGTCCTATAAAGTCCAGTGGCATTTAGCTGTGTCCAGTGGAGTTTAGCAGAGTCCTGTAGAGTTTAGCAGAGTCCAGTAAGAGTCTTGTAGAGTTTAGCAGAGTCCAGTAGAGTCCAGTAAGAGTCCAGTGGAGTTTAGCAGAGTCCAATAAGGTTTTCCAG
>NW_025739829.1:0-581 GCF_021292245.1 Micropterus dolomieu
GGCCGCCACGCCCGGCTCCCCGGCCTCTGGAGAGGCCGCCACGCCCGGCTCCCCGGCCGCCACGCCCGGCTCCCCGGCCTCTGGAGAGGCCGCCACGCCCGGCTCCCCGGCCCCTGGTGAGGTCGCCACGCCCGGCTCCCTGCCCGGCTCCCCGGCCTCTGGAGAGGTCGTCTCGCCCCCTAGCCCAGCCCTCGGGCCGCCCTCCTGGCTTCCCTGGTCCGCCCTCGGGCCGCCCGCCGGACCCTCCTGGCTCCCCTGGTCCGCCCTCGGGCCGCCCGCCGGACCCTCCTGGCTCCCCTGGTCCGTCCTCGGGCCGCCCGCCGGACCCTCCTGGCTCCCCTGGTCCGTCCTCGGGCCGCCCGCCGGACCCTCCTGGCTCCCCTGGTCCGCCCTCGGGCCGCCCGCCGGACTCTCCTGGTCCGCCCTCTGGCTCCCCTGGTCCGCCCTCGGGCCGCCCGCCGGACTCTCCTGGTCCGCCCTCTGGCTCCCCTGGTCCGCCCTCGGGCCGCCCGCCGGACTCTCCTGGTCCGCCCTCTGGCTCCCCTGGTCCGCCCTCGGGCCGCTCGCCGGACCCTCCTGGC
>NW_025739830.1:0-1049 GCF_021292245.1 Micropterus dolomieu
CCAGGCCTACTTGGTCCTGCTTCACTCTGCCTTGTTGCAACGTTTCGGAGAACTATTTGTCCTTCATCAGGCTTTACAGAGTGGCATCTTTAAGTTTCCTTTTTCTTTAGGTTTCACTTGAATGAGGTTCGAACACGGTCAATAATTTCCTTTTTAACTTCAGCTTGAGGCCTTGTATTTTAGGTTTCCAGGAGTCTTCTACTTGAGTCTTTTCCAATTGAGGAGTGAGTCACGGTAAGTACTGAGGTTAAGGTGAGGGATTTGGGCTGGGTAAGAGTGTCCCCGCCCCCCGTGGGGCCATCCAGAGGTCACACACGGCACTGGCTGGTTAGGGGAAGGGGAAAAAGAGCTGGCTAACGACTTACAAAGCTCTGCGTTAGCCAGTCTGGTGCACTGGGTTAGGGTTAGGGAAGGGGACTGTCTCCCTCCGAAACGGGAAGGAGGGTGCACGGTCCATCCAGCCCTCGGACCTCCCGTAACCCCGGTCCCAAGCAGGTTCACGGGCCCGCTGACGGCGTCTCCCGTAGCGGACCTCTGTCCATCCATACATATTTAAATGTATAAAAACTAACTCCAAAAAAAACTAACTCCAAAAAAACTGACTCCAAAAAAACAAGAGAGAGTCTCTTTAAAATAGAATATATATTTATTTTCACACAAAAAACTATTTACAGTAAACAAAAGTTGTGCAAAATAGACAACGTTTCGACCAGCAAAGGGTCTTCTTCAGGTCTTTTTTAGCACCCTGAACTCTCTCCTGCTCTGTTGCTTGTGAGAGGTTTGAAGGAGAAATGAATTCTCCCTCTCCCCCCTCCCTTCCACACTCACTCATGTGCCGGCTCCGCCCCCTTGTGGCCTCAAATTTCGTGTCCGGTCTTTTCCCCCAGTAAACCTTGTTTTTAACACAATTATAAACACAAAAAACTCTAAAATGATTTGAAACTTGTAATCCTGCTGGTGAGTATCCCTTTCATTATGTTTTAACAATTTTTAGTGGTTAAAGTCCATGTTAGATAATAGTATAAATGTTTCGTGTCCTTGAAATCCAG
>NW_025739831.1:0-2977 GCF_021292245.1 Micropterus dolomieu
AGGTAGGAAGGTATTTCAAATGTACAACTGCAGTACTTAAATCTAAGTAAAGTAATTTCCCTGACATTACTGTGTTACTTTACTTTTAATAGACGCATGTAACAGGTTTTATACTTCCTGTGAGTATAATCCAATCAATCTTCTTTTCATACTGTATATCCGTTGTGTAATTTGATAAATTGTGTTGTATGTCGTGCTCGCAACGTGTACTACTGAGACTTCATTGCCCTCTTCAGAGAATACTCTGACTGCAACATGCGTCTTTGTAAAGAGAGAAACGGACAGAAAAAGTCTCTAACTCTGCCTGTCAGCTCGCTCTGCTCCGTTAAAACTGAATTTACTATACAGAATTGAATACGAGTGCACTCCAGATTTAGCTGCAGCCAGCTGACCGTGTGCTTCTCCCTATACCGCAGTTCTGTGTCCATGCATGCAGCAAACTGAAAGCACTGTCTGTCGGAGCGTCTACGTGAAAAGAGAAGGAAGCCATCTGACTGTGTGAGGAGCGAGATCGTTGATGTCTGCAGGCAGAGTAGGCCTAGAGCTCTCCTGTCTGACTGGTCAACCAATAGCAGAGAAGATGACCCCTTGAGACACAGCCCCTCCTCATTTGCATAATGAGGCAGAAATGCATACAGAAATTTAAAAAGGACAGGCAGAAATAAATACCATGGGTGAAAATAAATAAGGTAAATAAATACAAAGGAAGAATAAAACAGACAAAAATATTAAAACACACACATAAATAAATACATTTAAAAAATTAGTAATAAATAAAGTTGAAGACTATAACGGAGAATAAATATATAAGGTAATTATAACAAAGGTGAATAAGTAAAGGCACTAATTAAAATATATACATTTATGTCTCCTTGTATAATTTAATTACTACCTACATTTATTAGGGCCCGAGCACGACCGTGCGAGGTCCCAATTGAATTTGCTCAGATTATTATTTTTTTTTTTTCTGCAAAGTAGGCTCAACTGACATGGCCTAAACATACTCGAAAACTCACCAAAATTTGCAAACATGTCAGAACCGGTGAAAAATTTCGTATTCTACAAGTTTCGCACATGGGCGTGGCAAAATGACTCGCTAGCGCCACCTAGAAAATTGGAAAAGATTAGCCCCTCGTTCACGTTCAACCTACATGTACGAAATGTTCTGGGGACATGTATCATATCAAGACGCACAAAAAAGCCTCAAGAACCCATAGCCTAAAGTCAACAGGAAGTCGGCCATTTTGAATTTTACGGCCATTTTTGGATGATTTACACACTTCGTACTTTAACAAACTCCTCCTAGGGATTTAGTCGGATCGACGTCAAATTTCTGCTGTGCCTTCTAAAGGCATTGACGATGAAAAGTTGTGCTATTTGCGAGTTTTCGTCAATGGGCGTGTCCGTGGCGTCGATGATTCGCTATGAAACAGGAAGTTGTTGTAACTTCAGTGTACATGCTCACATCTGGACCAAACTGTACATGTAGGATGAGAGTCCCACCCTGAACACATGTACATGCTGACATTCACCCACAGTCATAGCGCCACCTGCTGGCAACAGGAAGTGACTTTTAACGAAGCAGCCCCCGCCGCACGTTTCACCTACGTGCACGAATTTTCTGTGGTACGTGTATCTTGGGTGTGTCCGTGGCGTGGCGTCAAAGATCAAGTCTTCACCATGACACAGGAAGTTGTTGTAACTTCAGTGTACATCTGAACCAAACTTTACGTGCTTGATAACTCTCCCACCCCGCTATGGAGGACCGATCCTGACACAGTCAGAAATAAATACAGAAATAAATAAATGCTTAATAAATAAATAAGCATCCAATTAAATACACAAAAAAATAAAGTAAATAAATAAATGTAAGTAGTAATTAAATTATACAAGGAGACATAAATGTATATATTTTAATTAGTGCCTTTACTTATTCACCTTTGTTATAATTACCTTATTTATTTATTCTCCGTTATAATCTTGAACTTTATTTATTACTAATTTTTTAAATGTATTTATTTATGTGTGTGTTTTAATATTTTTGTCTGTTTTATTCTTCCTTTGTATTTATTTACCTTATTTATTTTCTTTCTCTTTTTATTTCTTCCTGTCCTTTTTAAATTTCTGTATGCATTTCTGCCTCATTATGCAAATGAGGAGGGGCTGTGTCTCAAGGGGTCATCTTCTCTGCTATTGGTGGACCAGTCAGACAGGAGAGCTCTAGGCCTACTCTGCCTGCAGACATCAACGATCTTGCCCCTCACACAGTCAGATGGCTTCCTTCAGTGCACTGAGGTGTTTAACAACTCTGAAGACAACACTACCAGCCATGTCTTCCTTCTCTTTTCATGTAGACGCTCTGACAGACAGTGCTTTCATTTTGCTGCATGCATGGACACAGAACTGCGGTATAGGGAGAAGCACACGGTCAGCTGGCTGCAGCTAAATCTGGAGTGCACTCGTATTCAATTCTGTATAGTAAATTCAGTTTTAACGGAGCAGAGCGAGCTGACAGGCAGAGTTAGAGACTTTTTCTGTCCGTTTCTCTCTTTACAAAGACGCATGTTGCAGTCAGAGTATTCTCTGAAGAGGGCAATGAAGTCTCAGTAGTACACGTTGCGAGCACGACATACAACACAATTTATCAAATTACACAACGGATATACAGTATGAAAAGAAGATTGATTGGATTATACTCACAGGAAGTATAAAACCTGTTACATGCGTCTATTAAAAGTAAAGTAACACAGTAATGTCAGGGAAATTACTTTACTTAGATTTAAGTACTGCAGTTGTACATTTGAAATACCTTCCTACCTTTCTGATAGGAAGCCTTCTTGAGGTGGTATAAAACATTTCTTCTTATATTCTGATTTGAGTTTGGACAACTATGACCACATGAATTAAAAAAATTAAACATTTCACTGCCCAAGTCAGCTATAACACAAGTCTTGTTCATCAGACTACATGCTGTACA
>NW_025739832.1:0-586 GCF_021292245.1 Micropterus dolomieu
TTCCTGCAGGTTTTCTGGCTCTGGAGCTGTGGAGTCTGGATCTGTGGTTGCGGGTCACCTGCTGCCCCCTTGTTCCTGCTCGACACCCTCTGCTGCAACGACTATTGTTGCTAGTCTTATTGTTATTATTGTTATTATAATCATTAACATTACGATTGTTACCATTAACACTATTATAAATATCTGTACCATTTTTCATTTAGTCTATAGCAACATCACCTTTACTGTCTGTTCCTCTGTGTGTATATTGTGTAGGCTGCCTCCCTCCCCTCTCTCTCTCCTTACATCCCTCTCTCACTCTCTCTCTCTCATTCTCTCTCTCTCTCTCTCCTTCTCTCTCTCTCTCTCTCCTTCTCTCTCTCTCTCACTCTCTCTCTCTCCTTCTCTCCCCCACTAAAGTCTTTTTAGATGTGTATATGGCACCTTTTCACCTCAATGATAAATTAGCTTAATTAATTTGAATTCAAGTAAAAAATATTTATTGATGAAATATTGTCTGGGGGTCCTACCCCAGAAGATTTTGTTAATTTCCTGAATTCTGGAGACATTTTCTTACCGCCTAGTAAGAGATGTGATTGGGCCAGCC
>NW_025739834.1:0-1060 GCF_021292245.1 Micropterus dolomieu
GAAGAAGAAGAAATGCATAAGAAATCCTGGGACAAAATCTGTCCACAAATACTGTACAGCATTAGTCTGATGATCAAGACTTGTGTTATAGCTGACTTGGGCAGTGAAATGTTTTTTTAATTCATGTGGTCATAGTTGTCCACAACTCAAATCAGATTAAAGCTGCAAGCAGCGTTGGGCGGGCCCTCGCACTTGTAAGCGCGTCCGCGCGTGAGCCGGCCGAGTTGCATATTCTGGAGCTCTGCCGGTGCGGCTGTGAATTTCCTACGCGGTTCCGACGCCGCATGAAGGTGCTATATGTCACTTCCTGTGTCCCCTATGTGGAGCTACATAGAACTTGCCGCTATGAATATAAATCGGTATTGACGTGTAGATGTCTGCGGGGTGGGAGAGTTATCAAGCACGTAAAGTTTGTTTCAGATGTGAACATGTACACTGAACAATAATGTACCCAAACAATAAAATGAATTCCTTTTATATTTCCCTGCCTTGTTGTTTATGTGTACATACAATTGGGGCGGCTGTGGCTCAGGAGGTAGAGCGGGTTGGCCGTTAATCGGAAGGTCGGCGGTTCAATCCCTGGCTCCCCCTGGTTGCGTGTCGAAGTGTCCTAGGGCAAGACACTGAACCCCGATTTGCCGCCAGTGTATGAATGTGTGTGAATGTTAGTTTCCGTTTGAGCACTTAGGCTCAGTGTATGAATGTGAATGCAGATGTACTGTAAAAGCGCTTTGAGTGGTCGAAAAGACTAGAAAGGCGTTATACAAGTACGGAGCTATACAAGTACGGAGCATACAGAGGAAGAATGTGAGAACAGCACACATTTCATCGTTACTGTGTGTTAGAGCATGGGAGAACAGTGGATACTTTTAATACAGCCCACACCCCTAATACTGTGTAACTATAACAAGTAGAGAACAGAAGAAAAAGATGTTCTTTCTTTACAACTGTCTGCATAGCTTATTCATATTGTGTAATGAATGAAAATAAATAGGCCTACTAGGCTCCTCTCTACTTTGACATTTAAGATTAGCTGGTTTGATCCACCTTCATACACATG
>NW_025739835.1:0-2089 GCF_021292245.1 Micropterus dolomieu
ATGTGAATAATAACAATATAACAATAAAAATACATTGTGTGATTCAAAATAATGGTTGTTGAAGAATGAATTAGTGACCGCAACAGATGCTGATTTTACTGCTTCCATGGGAGCTCAGACCTCCTTATGGGAGCTGAGCTCCCACTGGCTCCCACGTAACTCCAACCCTGTTTAAAGTGCTCTATAAACTAAATTGATTGATATGTTGATGAAAGTTCTCCGGCAGAGCGCTTTTTTAAATGCAGCAAAATCATAATTTTGGACTGTGGTGTCTACACGTCGAATCTAAGCTGTAACCTGACCTGCACCTCCCCAAAAATGCAACATGTCGCGGCAATGCAGAACTGTACCTTCTGTGAGACTCATACAGAAACGGCATTACATATGTTTTGTCAGGATGTACAGTATGTACATTTATTAATGATTAGATATATTCAGGTTTCTGCTTGTTCTGGCAGAATATCTTTTTTAGTGTAACACTGCGACCATTATTTCTTAATCAATTTATGTTGTTTCTGGCTAAATTTCATAAACACAAATGCAAATTTACAAACAAAAACCCCATTTATAGTCTTTGAGAAAGAAACTATTTTTGTTTAGTTTCTCCTCCAACAGAAAGGCTTTGAAGATAGGCTACTTAATATCTGTACTCGCTTAAAGGTCTGTGATATCCTTCAACCAAGTCCAGTTGCCCTTGACTTTAACCTTCTGAGAACCTTCACAGATATCTGTGATATCCTTATTTATTTTCGCTGTATTGTTCTGTTATTGTACCCCCTAGCTATAAATACATCGGTATCCCTAATGTGAAGTATCCATTGCAATGTTAAGATTGGTGATATATGTTGCTATTTGATATTATTAAAAAGAAGAAAAAAAGACAGACAGCAAGAACTGTGATTGGTCGGCATGGTAGCCTTCAGGAAGTGCTCCGTTCTTTGAAGTACATTTTATTATTAACAATAATAACAGTAATTTTATTGCATCTCTTCACTCGCACAGACTTCACTCAGTAAAAATCTTGGCACTCCATTATTACGTTACAAGTCACGGACCAGGTAATGCAACAGCAGGCACTAGAGTGCAGATGGTTTCGGTTGTTTCATAGGCTACGTCATTAACAAGCCGGCATGCGGCTCACCTGCTGCCGTGATAACAGATCACGGGTGGAACAATATGAAAAAAGACGAGTTCTGTGTGTTTTAGGCGACTTTATAAAACACACTGCTGATGGAGAAAGTGGAGCAGACAGGCGGAGAGAGACAGAGATGTAACGTTAGGTGTGTGTGAGTGTGGGGAGAAGAGAATTCAGAGACAGGTGCAAACCAGGTATTTTTAAAATGATAATGATAATGTTTTGGGGGATTAAATCCTGCTTTCACCGGCCATCAGCCATCACCGATGGCATCGTCTATCGTCCCAACCCCAGTGTGTGGATGCTACCACGGTACTTGATCAATAAAGGAGCTTCGAGGTTGAAAAGCCATTTGATCAGAAAAAAGCGAAGCTACCACCACACTACTGAGAAATGTAGTTAGACTTGTAACACTGCAGCTACATTAATCTCAACAAATTTAGTAGTTGTTGAGATGAACCATCAAACACTTCTATCCAGAGCTGGACTGGGACTAAAAAATTGGCCCTGGCATTGTTGGCTCAGGCGGCTCACCTAAATTGGTGAGACACTTCTCACTGATACACCATCCTTCCATATATAACATGTGTACCTACTGTACACAAACAAGCCGAGTGGTATGTGCCACGGATAAGTGCACCAGTGCAAGTGAATCAGTGTACTCATATGTTATAATCATCAACCTTAATTGAAGTAATCATCATCATTGTCACTACAGCATGGCACACATCCTACCCAAGGGCTTCACTTTGTGTTGAACAGTGGTGGGGACATTTAAGGGCTCAGATTAGGGGGGTGACGACACACTTTGCCCATGAGATGTGACATTGCACAAGATTGGGGTCACGAGAACAAGACAAGAATATATTTGAATACTATTTTGAGCATTAAACACTTAATTTCCTGCATTCTGGGGATATTTTCTGCACCAATTTATGGTAGAATGTCTTTATT
>NW_025739836.1:0-1721 GCF_021292245.1 Micropterus dolomieu
CCCATAGCTCTCAGTAGTTACGATTTCATGAGCTTCTTTAATGATAAAATTCTAGCTATTAGAGACAAAATTCACCAAGACCTGCCCTCAATTGGCACCGACTTATCTCTTAACTCAGGAACCTTAGAAACAGCTGTAGAACCAGATACATGTTTAGACTGTTTTGCTTCCCTCAATCTTTACCAACTAACTTCAATAATTTCTTCATCTAAACCATCAACCTGCCTCTTAGACCCCATCCCGACTAGGCTGCTTAAAGATGTTTTACCCTTAGTCAGCACCTCTATACTAGATATGATCAATCTATCTTTATCAACAGGCTATGTACCACAGTACTTTAAAGTAGCTGTAATTAAACCTCTTCTGAAAAAGCCCAAACTTGATCCGGATGTATATCTAACCTTCCATTTCTCTGGTTCTCTCTCTTCCAAGGTTCTGGAGAAAGCAGTTGCTAAACAGCTGTGTGACTTTCTACAGAGCAATAATTTATTTGAGGATTTTCAGTCAGGATTTAGAGCTCATCATAGCACAGAGACAGCACTGGTGAAAATTACTAATGACCTCCTTATTGCATCAGACAAAGGACTTGTCTCCGTACTGGTTTTATTAGATCTTAGTGCTGCATTTGATACCATTGACCATCAGATCCTATTGCAGAGACTGGAATATTTCATTGGCATTAAAGGAACCGCTCTAAGCTGGTTTAAGTCCTATTTATCAGATCGATTTCAGTTTGTACATGTTAACGATGAGTCCTCCATGCACGCCAAAGTTACTTATGGAGTTCCTCAAGGATCTGTCCTTGGACCAATCCTCTTCACTTTATATATGCTTCCTTTAGGCAATATTATCAGGAAACATTCCATAAGCTTTCATTGTTATGCAGATGATACTCAGTTATATCTATCGATCAAGCCAGATGAAACTCATCAGTTAGCTAAACTTCAAATGTGCCTTCAGGATGTTAAAACCTGTATGACCTGTAATTTTCTCATGTTAAACTCAGATAAAACTGAAGTTATTGCTCTGGAGCCTAAGCACCTGGATGGCATCGCCTTGGCCTCCAGCACCACTGTGAGGAATCTTGGAGTTATCTTTGATCAGGACATGTCGTTTAAGTCTCACATTAAGCAAATTTCAAGGACCGCCTTTTTTCACCTACGTAATATTGCGAAAATCAGGAACATCCTGTCTAAAAATGATGCAGAAAAACTAGTCCATGCATTTGTTACTACTTAGGCTGGATTACTGCAATTCCTTATTATCAGGCTGCTCGAAAAAGTCCGTTAAGACTCTTCAGCTGATCCAGAATGCTGCAGCACGTGTTCTGACAGGAACCAGGAAAAGAGATCACATTTCTCCTGTTTTAGCTTCTTTGCATTGGCTTCCAGTAAAATCCAGAATAGAATTTAAAATCATTCTTCTCACATACAAAGCTCTTAATGGTCAGGCACCATCTTATCTTAAAGAGCTCATAGTACCTTACTACCCCACCAGAGCACTGCGCTCCCAGAATGCAGGGTTACTTGTGGTTCCTAGAGTCTCCAAAAGTAGACTAGGAGCCAGAGCGTTCAGCTATCAAGCTCCTCTCCTGTGGAACCAGGTTCCAGTTTGGGTTCAGGAGGCAGACACCATCTCCACATTTAAGAGTAGGCTTAAGACTTTCCTCTTTGATAAAGCTTATAGTTAGGGCTGGCTCAGGTAGTCCTGAACCATCCCTT
>NW_025739837.1:0-1988 GCF_021292245.1 Micropterus dolomieu
ATGACACACAAATATACTTGCCCGTCAGATCCACAGACCCTGGAATGCTGAGTTCACTTAACAACTGCCTTTGTGAAGTTAAAAAATGGATGTCAAATAATTTCCTCCAGCTGAACTCAGACAAAACAGAAATCCTGGTCAGAACTCAGCTGCCAGGCTTTTAACCAGAACAAAGAAATATGACCACATTACTCCTATTTTAGCTTCATTACACTGGCTCCCAGTATGTTTTAGAATTGACTTTAAAATTCTATTGATCACTTTTAAAGCTCTTCATGGCCTCTCGCCTTGTTATATTTCTGACCTTTTAGTCCCATACACACCAGCACGTACCTCGAGATCCTCGGGCAGAGGTCTGTTGTCTGTTCCAGAGTCTCGACTGAAAACTAAAGGGGACAGAGCGTTTGCTGTCAGGGCCCCGAGGCTCTGGCCTGCCCGAGGAAATCAGGTCGGCTGAGTCAGTGAACTCTTTTAAGTCCCTTCTTAAAACATACTTTTATAGGAGAGCTTTTCCCGATCTTATTTGACTTTATTTTATCCCTTTTATTTTATTGTATTTTACTAATTTTATATTAAATTTTCATGCTCTTATCTTTTTTTTGTATTATTCTTTACACTTGTTAAAGCACTTTGTAACTTGTTTTTGAAAAGTGCTCTACAAATAAGGATTATTATTATTATTATTATTATAATATTAGTTCCAGTTGGACAGCAGTTTTATTTGTGTGGGTTGTTTCCATTTATTAAATCCGTGTAAGACAAATGATCTCTGTGGTCAGTTTCTAATTAGTTTATGCAAAGTACTACTAACTCATCAATAATCATTGTTGCAGTACAATGAGTTCGACAACTGTTGTTGTGATTTGGCGCTTTATAGATAAAGCTGAATTGAACATTTCTAAAGTTTGCTGTTGCGCATCAAACTTTTTTTAGTTTCCTGTCGCTTCCAGGCTGTGATTGGTTGGTTCACAAAAAGTTACTTTGATTAGCAACTTTACGCACATGAAAGGCATTACAGCAAAGTTTAGAAATGCTGAACTCGTTTTTCCGTATGCACGGTTATTATTATTGACGAGTTAGTAGGATACTTTGCATAAACAAACAAGAGACTGACCACTTAGTAGAGCATTTGCCTTGCACAATAATTGCATGACTGAAAACAACCCACAAAAATGAAACTAGTGTTTTGTCAAACTGGAATTAATATTATGCTACTAATAGTAAGCTATTGTAGCCTATGGCCTACTATGACCTGAAATTATAGTGAATACACAAACATTAGCACTAATCAAACCTTAACCACAGAGGTGTTGGCTAATATCAGAGAAAGGTTTTATTTGTGAAACAGCTGAATCTCAACTAATAAACTAATTGTAAGCAAATTATCCAAATCAAGTGTAACCTGTAAATATTTTACACTAACATTATACTTTACTTTTATACCTTTACTCCTCTAGGTTGTGGATATATTTTGTTTATTAAAATGGTCAGAAATTACAAGAAAATACATATATTTCAGTCATAAGGTGACATATTCTTTTCAGCACTGTAGCCAGGCTGAAAGAGAGTCACAGCTCTATTGAGCCAAGTATTCCCATAGCTCTCAGTAGTTACGATTTCATGAGCTTCTTTAATGATAAAATTCTAGCTATTAGAGACAAAATTCACCAAGACCTGCCCTCAACTGGCACCGACTTATCTCTAAACTCAGGAACCTTAGAAACAGCTGTAGAACCAGATACATGTTTAGACTGTTTTGCTTCCCTCAATCTTTACGAACTAACTTCATTAATTTCTTCATCTAAACCATCAACCTGCCTCTTAGACCCCATCCCGACTAGGCTGCTTAAAGATGTTTTACCCTTAGTCAGCACCTCTATACTAGATATGATCAATCTATCTTTATCAACAGGCTATGTACCACAGTACTTTAAAGTAGCTGTAATTAAACCTCTTCTGAAAAAGCCCAAACTTGATCCGGATGTTTT
>NW_025739839.1:0-659 GCF_021292245.1 Micropterus dolomieu
GAATATGCACCACATCTGGAATATGCACCACATAACCGGGAAATGTACCATACATGGGAAACGTACAGAACGTAGGAAATGCACCACACCTGGAATATGCACGACATCTGGAATATGCACCACACCTGGGAAATGCACCACATCTGGAATATGCACCACATCTGGGAAACGCACCATACCCGGGAAACACACCACATCTGGAATATGCACCACACCCGAGAAATGCACCACACCTGGAATATGCACCACACTTGGGTCACGCACAGAACGTAGGAAATGCACCACATCTGGAATATGCACCACACCTGGGAAATGCACCACACCCGGGAAACACACCACATCTGGAATATGTACCACACCTGGAATATGCACCACACCTGGGAAACGCACCACATCTGGAATATGCGCCACATCTGGAATATGCACCACATAACCGGGAAATGTACCATACATGGGAAACGTACAGAACGTAGGAAATGCACCACACCTGGAATATGCACGACATCTGGAATATGCACCACACCTGGGAAATGCACCACATCTGGAATATGCACCACACCTGGGAAATGCACCACATCTGGAATATGCACCACATCTGGGAAACGCACCATACATGGGAAACGCACAGAACGTAGGAAATGCACCACACCTGGAATATG
>NW_025739841.1:0-975 GCF_021292245.1 Micropterus dolomieu
CCCTACTTACCTACAGACCACTACTTACCTACAGACCACTACTGTCCTACAAACCCCTACTTACCTACAGACCACTACTTACCTGCAGACCACTACTGTCCTACAGACCCCTACTTACCTACAGACCACTACTTACCTACAGACCACTACTGTCCTACAGACCCCTACTTACCTACAGACCCCTACTTACCTGCAGACCACTACTGTCCTACAGACCCCTACTTCCCTGCAGACCACTACTTACCTGCAGACCACTACTGTCCTACAGACCCCTACTTACCTACAGACCACTACTTACCTACAGACCACTACTGTCCTACAAACCCCTACTTACCTACAGACCACTACTTACCTACAGACCCCTACTTACCTGCAGACCACTACTTACCTACAGTCCACTACTGTCCTACAGACCCCTACTTACCTGCAGACCACTACTTACCTACAGACCACTACTGTCCTACAGACCCCTACTTACCTACAGACCACTACTGACCTGCAGACCACTACTTACCTACAGACCACTACTGTCCTACAGACCACTACTTACCTACAGACCACTACTGACCTGCAGACCACTACTTACCTACAGACCACTACTGTCCTACAGACCCCTACTTACCTACAGACCACTACTGTCCTACAGACCCCTACTTACCTACAGACCACTACTTACCTGCAGACCCCTACTTACCTACAGACCACTACTGACCTGCAGACCACTACTTACCTACAGACCACTACTGTCCTACAGACCACTACTGTCCTACAGACCACTACTTACCTGCAGACCACTACTTACCTACAGACCCCTACTTACCTATAGACCACTACTTACCTACAGACCACTACTGACCTGTAGACCACTACTGATCTGCAGACCACTACTGACCTGCAGACCACTACTGACCTGTAGACCACTACTTACCTACAGACCACTACTGACCTGCAGACCACTACTTACCTACAGACCAC
>NW_025739842.1:0-995 GCF_021292245.1 Micropterus dolomieu
CCTATTCTTCTCCTATCGTTCCTGCTTAAAATACAATTAAAATCCCCCCCTACAACTAAAGGTGCCCTGCCTAGCATGTGGGGCTGCAAGTCTTCTAAAAGGTCATACCGGTCGTTCTTGTCATTAAAGCCATAAATATTTAAGACGTTAAAATCCTTCCCCATAAAAGTCAAGTGTGTTAAAAGTGCCCGACCATCTCTCACCACAGTGCTGCCCTTCACCAAGACTAGAGGGTTTTTTATTAAAATGGCCACTCCATCATTTTTGTTTTCATTTGAGCCGCTCCATATCGACGTTTGTGGCCATAACTCCTCCAATTCTCTGTAGTGTTTTAAAAATGGTAGGCCGCATTCCTGTATTAAAAACACATCAGACTTAAAAGAGTTAAGAAAGGATAAAACAATCTGGGCTCTAACTCTCGACTTCACACTCCTCACATTGATAGTTGAGAAGGTGAGTGTCATGAGTATGGTTAAAATTTGCAGGTATGACATCTTAAAAGACTAAAAAAAAAGGGGGGGATTTCAAATGTTTAAAAAAACAGCAGTTAGTGGATTTCTTGTGAATGGAGCTCTTCCTTCATTCTCATGGGTGAGAGATGAAGGAAGAGCTCCATTTCCCTTTCGGACTCTAGGAGTTGGCCTCTGACGCAGGGTTGCATTGAGCTTTGAGTCCTTAGGGGTTGATTGCAGAGCTATAGTTAAAAAAGAGACTTCATTAGGCGAATTGGAGGGGAAGACTCTGGGCTCCTCCACAGATGAACTGTCTGAGTAGCTCTCAGCTCTTCCCCTCTTTTCCGAGGCTCCAGGAGACTCAGAAGACAATTCTGAAATTAGTCTCTTGGCCGGCTGGGCATTGGGGAGGGGGACATCCTCGCTATCACTCTGTGACTGGCCAAATTTTTGTTCTGAGCCAGTCACTGAGCTAGCTCCGCCTTCTGCCTGCACTGCCACTGCTTCCTCCCTGTTCTCCACTTGTGGGGCAGCTGCAGGCCC
>NW_025739843.1:0-1744 GCF_021292245.1 Micropterus dolomieu
CTCAGGTCAAGACTCTGCAGTCTACTTACATCTGAAGGACAGAGGACACTCGTTTGAGGACCACCAGGTGCACATTTTAGACAGAGAAGATGGATGGTTTGAAAGAGGTGTCAAGGAAGCCATCTACAGCAGGGTTGAGAATCTGTCATTGAACAGGGGAGGGGGTCTATGCCACCACTTATCCCCCACTTACAATGCTGTCCTTTCATCACTTCCCAGGAAACTCAACAAACGTAACCTATTGGCCTCAGGTGAAGATACCAACGATGGTCGTTCAGTCTTGGCCACAGGTAGTCTTAACGACTGTAACGACTGTCGTCACAGCAACAAGGAACACTAACGAACCAGCGGTATCGATGACCCGGGTTAACGACCCCACTGAGGTTAAATAGCTGAGTTTCCCTGCCAGTCAGTCAGAACTGAAGAAGTCCTTTGGATGAGGGACGAAACGTCTTCCAGTATCTTCAACCAAGTCCAGTTGCCCTTGATTTTAACCTTCGTTGGATAACTATGACCTGGATGACTGAGAATCTTCATAGACAACATGGGAGAAGTTTCCATTTCAAACTCTGCTGTTAATATGATGCACACATTTGGATCAGATCTATGAATTCTTCTGGGCTGAAACTCAGAAACTGTTCACAGCTGATGAGCTGAAGAGATTTCATGGAGGAGGAAAATAAATACCATCTTGATGTCTTAAAGTTTACATTTATCAGATTTACTGTAGCAACCACCTATTAATTACATTTATTGTTTCTTCATTCAGGAACTGTTGTTCCAATGTGCCGACGTAAACTCAAGTCTAACCTGAGGAAGAAGTTCCAGTGTGTGTTTGAGGGGATTGCTAAAGCAGGAAACCCAACCCTTCTGAACCAGATCTACACAGAGCTCTACATCACAGAGGGAGGGACTGCAGAGGTCAATGATGAACATGAGGTCAGACAGATTGAAACAGCATCCAGGAAACCAGACAGACCAGAAACAACCATTAGACAAGAAGACATCTTTAAAGCCTCACCTGGAAGAGATGAACCAATCAGAACAGTGATGACAAAGGGAGTGGCTGGCATTGGGAAAACAGTCTTAACACAGAAGTTCACTCTGGACTGGGCTGAAGACAAAGCCAACCAGGACATACAGTTCACATTTCCATTCACTTTCAGAGAGCTGAATGTGCTGAAAGAGAAAAAGTACAGCTTGGTGGAACTTGTTCACCACTTCTTTACTGAAACCAAAGAAGCAGGAATCTGCAGCTTTGAAGAGTTCCAGGTTGTGTTCATCTTTGACGGTCTGGATGAGTGTCGACTTCCTCTGGACTTCCACAACAATGAGGTCCTGACTGATGTTACAGAGTCCACCTCAGTGGATGTACTGCTGACAAACCTCATCAGGGGGAACCTGCTTCCCTCTGCTCGCCTCTGGATAACCACACGACCTGCAGCAGCCAGTCAGATCCCTCCTGAGTGTGTTGACATGGTGACAGAGGTCAGAGGGTTCACTGACCCACAGAAGGAGGAGTACTTCAGGAAGAGATTCAGAGATGAGGAGCAGGCCAGCAGAATAATCTCCCACATCAAGACATCACGAAGCCTCCACATCATGTGCCACATCCCAGTCTTCTGCTGGATCACTGCTACAGTTCTGGAGGAGGTGTTGAAGACCAGAAAGAGAGGTGAGCTGCCCAAGACCCTGACTGAGATGTACATCCACTTCCTGGTGGTTCAGTCCAAACTGAAGAACA
>NW_025739844.1:0-1433 GCF_021292245.1 Micropterus dolomieu
CTGACTTTAATCTCAGAATGCTGACACTACTGACACTAAATGTAGAATGCTGACTTTCATCTCAGAACTCTGACACTACTGACACTTTCTTAGAATGATGACTTTAATCTCAGAATGCTGACATTAATCTCAGAATGCTGACACTACTGACACTAAATTTAGAATGCTGACTTTCATCTCAGAATGCTGACACTAAACTCAGAATACTGACACTTTCTTAGAATGCTGACTTTAATCTCAGATCACTGACACTACTGACACTAAACTCAGAATGCTGACTTTAATCTCAGAATGCTGACACTAAACTCAGAATACTGACACTTTCTTAGAATGCTGACTTTAATCTCAGATCACTGACACTACTGACACTAAACTTAGAATGCTGACTTTCATCTCAGAATGCTGACACTACTGACACTAAATGTAGAATGCTGACTTTCATCTCAGAATACTGACACTAAACTCAGAATGCTGACTTTAATCTCAGAACTCTGACACTACTGACACTTTCTTAGAATGCTGACTTTAATCTCAGATCACTGACACTACTGACACTAAATTTAGAATGCTGACATTAATCTCAGAATGCTGACACTAAACTCAGAATACTGACACTAAACTCAGAATGCTGACTTTCATCTCAGAATGCTGACACTACTGACACTAAATTTAGAATGCTGACTTTAATGTCAGAATGCTGACTTTAATCTCAGAACTCTGACACTACTGACACTTTCTTAGAATGCTGACTTTAATCTCAGAATGCTGACACTGAACTCAGAACTGACACAAAATTTAGAATGCTGACTTTAATCTCAGAATGCTGACATTAAACTCAGAATACTGACACTTTCTTAGAATGCTGACTTTAATCTCAGATCTCTGACACTACTGACACTAAATTTAGAATGCTGACTTTAATCTCAGAACTCTGACACTACTGACACTTTCTTAGAATGATGACTTTAATCTCAGAATGCTGACATTAATCTCAGAATGCTGACACTACTGACACTAAATTTAGAATGCTGACTTTCATCTCAGAATGCTGACACTAAATTTAGAATGCTGACTTTCATCTAAGAATGCTGACACTACTGACACTAAATTAAGAATGCTGACTTTCATCTCGGAATGCTGACACTAAATTTAGAATACTGACTTTCATCTCAGAATGCTGACATTAATCTCAGAATGCTGACACTACTGACACTAAATTTAGAATGCTGACTTTCATCTCAGAATGCTGACACTACTGACACTAAATTTAGAATGCTGACACTACTGACACTAAACTCAGAATGCTGACTTTAATCTCAGAATACTGACACTAAACTTAGAATGCTGACTTTCATCTCAGAATGCTGACACTACTGACACAAAATTTAGAATGCTGACTTTCATCTCAGAATGCTGACACTAAATTTAGAATG
>NW_025739845.1:0-952 GCF_021292245.1 Micropterus dolomieu
CAACCACCACCACAACAACCACAGAAAGCACAACCACCATTCCCTCAACAACTACCCAACTAACCACAGTAACCGCCACCACACCAATTTCAACAACCGCACAAACTACAACTAACATTGTATCATCAACAACCCCACCAACTACACCAATCACTACACCAACTCCAACTACCACACAAACTACTTCAACCATTCCCTCAATGACTACACCTATCACTACACCAACTACAACACAAACTACAACCACCACTGCTTCAACAACCTCCATGCCAACTACAACCACCACCACAACAACCACAGAAAGCACCACCACCATTCCCTCAACAACTACCCAACTAACCCCAGTAACCACCACCACACCAATTTCAACAAACGCACAAACTACAACTAACATTGTATCAACAACAACCCCATCAACTACAACCACCACCACAACAACAACGCAAACACCCACTATTAGTTCAACAACTACCCCACTAACTACAGCCACCACTACAACCACACAAAGCACAACCACCATTCCCTCAACAACTATCCAACTAACCACAACAACACCAATTACAACAACCACACAAACTGCAACTAACATTGTATCAACAACAACCCCACCAACTACACCAATCACTACACCAACTTCAACTACCACACAAACTAGTACAACCATTCCCTCAATGACTACAACCATCACTACACAAACCACGCAAAGCATAACCACCATTCCTTCAACATCTACCCCACTAACCACAACAGCCACTACGACAACACCACAAACTACAACCACTACTGCTTCAACAACCTCCATGCCAACTACAACCACCACCACAACCACAGAAAGCACAATCACCATTCCCTCAACAACTACCCAACTAACCACAGTAACCGCCACCACACCAATTTCAACAACCGCACAAACTACAACTAATATTGTATCAACAACAACCCCACCAACTAC
>NW_025739846.1:0-1390 GCF_021292245.1 Micropterus dolomieu
CCGGAAGAAGTGGCTGAAGAAGATCAAGCAATTCTTCTCCAGGATGATTAAGCCATAAGTTGCTGCAAAGATTTTACTACACAGCACATTTGAATCACATATTGAATTGATAGTAATAATTGACTGTAATAATGCAAATATTCATATTTTGTAAATAACTGCCACAATGTTTTATATTATTCTTTCATAACATGTAGCTTGTGGACTACATGCATCTATTTAGTCCAAATTTATATATATTTTCTTACATTTATTTATGTCAACTGTATGTTTGTCGAATATTTTTCATATCAATGCACAAACTGCCATTTATATTTGTGTTTCTGACAATTTTATATTTATGTAAGTACAAATCCTCTCCCTCTGTAAAATGTAAATAAGTAAATGTTTATGTAAATACAAATCCTTGCCCTCTATAATATGTAAATATTTATGTAAATACAAATCCTCTCCCTCTGTAATATGTAAATAAGTAAATGTTCATGTAAATACAAATCCTTGCCCTCTGTAATATGTAAATAAGTAAATGTTCATGTAAATACAAATCCTTGCCCTCTATAATATGTAAATATTTATGTAAATACAAATCATTTCCCTCTGTAATATGTAAATATGTAAATATTTATGTAAATACAAATCCTTTCCCTCTGGAATATGTTTGCACAACATCCAATGAAGGTTAAAATCAAGGGCAACTAGACTTGGTTGAGACATTCAGAGATCAAAGCTGCAAAGAGGTGCTACGCTGAAAAGCTAAATAACAGCTTTGCAGCCAGCGACCCTGTGTCAGTGTGGAGAAGCCTACGGACACTCACAAACTAAAAGAGACCATCCCCCAACACTGCTGGTACTCAACGACTGGCAGACGAGCTGAATGGTTTCTACTGTAGGTTTGAAAAGCCCAGAGTCACACCTCTCCCCCGCAATCTTCAAACAGTCACCTTCCTCCTCTGACCTTTCACCTGCACTCAAGATCTGTGAAGAGGACGTGAGCCACCTCTTCCAAAGGCAGAAGATCAGGAAGGCTCCTGGACCTGATGGTGTCTCACCAACGTGCCTGAAAATCTGTGCGGACCAGCTGGCCCCCATCTTCACTCAGATCTTCAACAAATCACTGGAGCTGTGTGAAGTTCCCTCCTGCTTCAAACGCTCTACAGTCATCCTGGTCCCAAAAAACCCTCCATCTCTGGACTAAATGACTACAGGCCCGTCGCCCTGACATCTGTAGTCATGAAGTCCTTTGAAAGACTGGTGTTGGCCCACCTGAAGGACATTACAGGCCCCTGCTGGACCCCCTGCAGTTTGCCTACAGTGGATGATGCTGTCAACTTGGGTCTGCATTACATCCTGCAACACTCTCCAGGGACATATGCAAGGATCCTGTTTTTGG
>NW_025739847.1:0-828 GCF_021292245.1 Micropterus dolomieu
ACCCAAGGTCATTCAAGTGTTTGTTTTATTCACCTGTTCTCCTCATCAAGCAGGGATCTGGGCCGAAGGGGCAAACAGGAAATGATGGAGTGTGGAGTCATTTATAGGGAGAAGACCTGGAATGGTCCAAGTGTGAGCCAGTACAGAGGGGTGTACGGGAGTATCTTAAAGTTGCTCTTTTGAGAAGCTTTTGTTTAGCCGGTAACATTTCATTTCTGGTTTTCTAGTTGATTTGTTGTGTGGTGATGTAGCCAGAGATGTGTTTGATGGTTGAGATAACATAATGCTGTTTAATTGATTGTCAATTAACTTTGGTTTGTCTTGTAGGAGGGGCTTCTGGTATAAAGGAAGGAGGCAGAGGCCCCCTGGGGAGAACAGCTTGGGCCTGGAAGTGCACATGTGCTGGAGCCCAATAGTCAGGGATGATATAGGTTTTGTTTTGCGTAATCTCAGTTTGTAATGATAATTTGAATAGTATATACTTTTCTCGTTGTTTGTTTTTGTTAATTTTTGATATATTTTTACAATACCTCACTTGCACAACTGCACTTTCCACGCATCTGGTTTAAAAATAAATTGAAGCACCAGGTGAAGAACTCATGTCCATGTCTCCTCCTTCCATCATGGGGCCAAACCTTACACCCTGACTATTAGTTGGGATAAAAGCATCCTTTAAAAGTCTAATGATCACCTGCTAAGGTAAACAGACTGAGAAAGTCAGAAAACAGACAGACAGACTTTGATTTCTTTTATTTACGTCACATTAGAAAACCATAATCATAATAAATCCTCTACCATGATTACTACACACACACACACACACACACA
>NW_025739848.1:0-699 GCF_021292245.1 Micropterus dolomieu
TGGAGCTCTGCCCTGGTTCCTGCAGAAGACCAGCTTTAAAGGACGCACCTTCATGACTCACGCCACCAAGGCCATCTACCGCTGGCTGCTGTCCGACTGCGTCAAAGTCAGGTAAGACCAGGACCCAGAGTCACATCAGACTCCCATACTACAGGGACCTGGACTCACCAGGACAGGATATGATGTACTGTGTTTAATATTCTTCTGTGTATACCATGTGGAGTATAACCTGCAGTACTTCAGCGTGTATAACCTGCAGTACTTCAGTGTGTGTTGTAGTAAAGCTGACCTGTTTTCTGCAGTAACATCTCTGCAGACGACATGTTGTACACGGAGACGGACCTGGAGGAGAGCATGGAGAAGATGGAGACCATCAACTTTCACAGTGCGGACGGATGATTGTGTTGTAAGGGCAGACTTGCAGGAGACTCCTCTAACAAACCCAGACATGGAGTTGTTTGTGGACGGCTCAGCATCACGTGATCCAGCTCCTGGTAAAAATCGTTTTTGCAGTAACAACTTTGCATGAGACTATTTTGCATCATTTGTGCAACTAACAATGTGGGGCGGCCGATTCAGATCCCACAGGTGGCACACCCACCCCCAGACAAACCATTTGAGCACCTGCAAATGGACTTCATTGAACTGACACCGTCACAGGGGAAGAAATATTGTGTTGTCATGGTAGATATGTTCTCT
>NW_025739849.1:0-1130 GCF_021292245.1 Micropterus dolomieu
TGAAGGGTCTCTGAAACTTTGGCTCTGAGCCAGAGGACAGATCCAGGAGGACTGTCTTCATGTGCAGCAGGACAGAAGTTCTACACAGAGCTGTAAAATACTTTAAATATCAGGTAAAGTTAATTTCCACATGTTCACTTAAACTTCTGACCTAAAATGTTGTGTAGAAAACATCTTGTAACGTCACAGGATCAGACTCTTGTCGAGGAGCTTAATCTACTGCTGAAAGTTTGGACTCTCAGGAAGCCGTCCTATTTAGTCAGTTCCTGGGGCCCCGCCAATCTTCTTTGTATCGTTCCTATTTAGTCAGCTCGGGAGGCCGGCCAATGTTGTCTGTAACGTTCCTATTTGTCCTACTTAGTCGGTCCAGGGGCCCCGCCAATATTCTCTGTAACGTTCCTGCTAAGTTGGCTTCGGGGGCCCCATCAATCTTCCCTGTATCGTTTCTATTTAGTCGGCCCGAGGGGCCCCGCCAATGTTCTCTGTAACGTTCCTATTTGTCCTACTTAGTCGGCCCAGGGGGCCTCGCCAATCTTCTTTGTATCGTTCCTGCTAAGTTGGCTTCGGGGGCCCCGTCAATCTTCTCTGTATCGTTCCTATTTAGTCGGCCCGAGGGGCCCCGCCAATGTTCTCTGTAACGTTCCTATTTGTCCTACTTAATCGGCCCAGAGGGCCCCGCCAATCTTCTCTGTATCGTTCCTGCTAAGTTGGCTTCGGGGGCCCCGCATATCTTTTCCGTATCGTTCCTACTTTTCCTATTTAGTCGGCCCGGGGGGCCCGCCAATGTTCTCTGTAACGTTCCTATTTGTTCTACTTAGTCGGCCCAGAGGGCCCCGCCAATCTTCTTTGTATTGTTCCTATTTAGTCAGCTCGGGGGGCCCCGCCGATCTTCTCTGTATCTTTTGTCCTGCTTAGTTTGCCCCCTGGGCCCCTCCCAGCAGCCCTTTCAGCACAGTGGGGGCCCTCTTGGAGGAATGCAGGGGGAGGAGCTGTGAGGAGGTCTTTTGTTGTCTCGCCTTCAGCCAATCCTGACTGCCTGACATAAAGGCTCTTTGCATAGATTTCCCATCAGCCCCGTGAGCTCCTCAGCAGGGCAGACGGGAACTGGAGCAGAGTCAGACCGGGTCAGA
>NW_025739850.1:0-378 GCF_021292245.1 Micropterus dolomieu
GTTTTCAGATCCTCCAGGTGGAGGCCAGGGAACTGTTTTCAGATCCTCCATGTGGAGGCCGGGGAACTGTTTTCAGATCCTCCAGGTGGAGAGCGGGGAACTGTTTTCAGATCCTCCAGGTGGAGGCCAGGGAACTGTTTTCAGATCCTCCATGTGGAGGCCGGGGAACTGTTTTCTGATCCTCCAGGTGGAGGCCGGGGAACTGTTTTCTAATCCTCCAGGTGGAGAGCGGGGAACTCTTTTCTAATCCTCCAGGTGGAGGCCAGGGAACTGTTTTCTAATCCTCCAGGTGGAGGCCAGGGAACTGTTTTCAGATCCTCCAGGTGGAGAGCGGGGAACTGTTTTCAGATCCTCCAGGTGGAGAGCGGGGAACTGTTT
>NW_025739850.1:398-5349 GCF_021292245.1 Micropterus dolomieu
ATCCTCCAGGTGGAGGCCAGGGAACTGTTTTCTAATCCTCCAGGTGGAGGCCAGGGAACTGTTTTCAGATCCTCCAGGTGGAGAGCGGGGAACTGTTTTCAGATCCTCCAGGTGGAGAGCGGGGAACTGTTTTCAGATCCTCCAGGTGGAGAGCGGGGAACTATTTTCTGATCCTCCAGGTGGAGGCCGGGGAACTGTTTTCTAATCCTCCAGGTGGAGGCCGGGGAACTGTTTTCTAATCCTCCAGGTGGAGGCCATGGAACTGTTTTCAGATCCTCCAGGTGGAGAGCGGGGAACTGTTTTCAGATCCTCCCGGTGGAGGCACGGGAACTGTTTTCTGATCCTCCAGGTGGAGAGCGGGGAACTGTTTTCTAATCCTCCAGGTGGAGAGCGGGGAACTGTTTTCTAATCCTCCAGGTGGAGGCCAGGGAACTGTTTTCAGATCCTCCAGGTGGAGGCCAGGGAACTGTTTTCAGATCCTCCAGGTGGAGGCCAGGGAACTGTTTTCAGATCCTCCAGGTGGAGAGCGGGGAACTGTTTTCAGATCCTCCATGTGGAGGCCAGGGAACTGTTTTCAGATCCTCCAGGTGGAGGCCAGGGAACTGTTTTCAGATCCTCCAGGTGGAGGCCAGGGAACTGTTTTCAGATCCTCCAGGTGGAGGCCAGGGAACTGTTTTCAGATCCTCCAGGTGGAGGCCAGGGAACTGTTTTCAGATCCTCCAGTGGAGGCCAGGCAACTGTTTTCTAATCCTCCAGGTGGAGGCCAGGCAACTGTTTTCAGATCCTCCAGGTGGAGGCCAGGGAACTGTTTTCAGATCCTCCAGGTGGAGGCCAGGGAACTGTTTTCTAATCCTCCAGGTGGAGGCCAGGGAACTGTTTTCAGATCCTCCAGGTGGACGTTGGGACACAGAAGAAGGATGTCTAAACTGGGTGTGGGGGGGTTGATGGCACATAGATAAGATGCTTCCCTCGTTGCTCCAGACGCGTGCGACCTCTGACATGTAGAGCAATTGTAAGTCGCTTTGGATAAAAGCGTCAGTAAATGTGAATGGATGGATGGAATTTTGTCCTCAGAGATAAACGAGTGAATGTAAATAAGCTTGGAGACGTGGAGCGTTTTACAGGGATTTATATGTTACATGTCTCTGATCCAAATCAAACTGGATTAATCCTGATAACTGAAAGCTGTTGTTTCGGAAAAAGAAATTAAGTCATTAGAATGAATAAATGACCAAAACATGTCCTGAACCATGACGGGCTTCTTCATCACACCAACGTTTCTAACGTCTTACCTCGAGCAGTTTGTAGAAGGTCTTGTAACCATGACGATCAGCCACATCAGTCAGGTTCAGCTGTGGTAAATCCAGCAGGAAAACAGAATAAAACTTCTAAATCAATCATTGAAACGACTAATTAATCTAATCATTTCTCCAAACCTCAAACATCAGAGGATAACAGTTTGTTATTTTACACCACATTCTAAAATGATCAATCAGAAACTAATGAATGGATTAATCTGCAGCCGTGTTGTGCACTTACAGGAACATCCGACTCCTTTTCAGTAGGAGGAAACAGAATCCTGTTGATCTCATGAAAGATCCCGTTAATGCTGGGGCCGTCGCTGTACGTCACTGTAGCTTGGTTGATGAAGATGCTGTCCTGAAAACATCCGACATACAAACAGACCAAAGGACATTCTTTTGTCCCTCATTCATGCTTCATTTCTCCAGATGAAACATGAAGTAAACAGAAATCTAAAACATCAGACAGAGACCCGCCCTGCATCACACAGGCATCTGACAATAACTAACCAAATCAGTGATGTGTTTTTATATTATAAAATCACTACAAGATGCAGCAGCACATTCTCTGATCTATAAATACACTGGTTCTAAAAATACGGGACTGTTAACATGGTCATTTTCCCAGAAATAATCCCGGTGACCTCCGTCCTGAAGGCTACAGCCCTGAGATGAACCTGGACACTGATTGGTCACCTGGGTGGACCTGGTCGTCAGGACGAGTCCAGACAGAGAAGTCAGATTCCGAGGTCGGCTCAGGTCAGCGGGCCCCAGAGTGTGACACATGACGATGTGGCTGCGCAGGACGGCGCCGGCTTTTTCTATATATTTGGCCGACAACAACGGTTTCATCTGAAACGAAAAAACACAAAGAAATAAAGTCGGAGCATGGAAACTGAAAACCCAAGGAGTTCTCATCTTAGCGTCCGTATGAATCGCCACCGTTTGCTACGTCGCAGCAACACAAAGGAGGCTAACTCTACCTGCTAGACTGTCACATAACTGTTACGCTAGCTAACGCAGCTAAGATGCTAAAGATTTAGTCTCTTCAGAAGAAGCAAGGACTGAGGTGAGTCACCTTGCCGGCACCGTTTTTGTCTGCTGCGTAGGCGTCTGTGTTCGGAGCGAAGACGGTGAACGGGCCGCGACCGTTCAGAGAAACCTCCACCATCTGAAACAGAGATCATACTTCAGCTTGTCTATTTCACCAGCAGGAGGCGTCAGATGAAACGTCTCTTGACTCACCATCAGCCCGAGGTAAAAGTCTCTCAGCCCCCTCCTCACGATTTGCTGCAGAGAGTCGGCAGTTAGTTTAAAGTCCACTGATTATCATATTATCTAATGTGGGGGGGTAGCAGCTCACCTTCCCCACCGTGCCTCTGCAAACGAGACCGTCTCCCACAAAGTTACCGATACAGCTGCAGGTACGAACACCTGGACCCGTCATGTTGCACCTGGCGTACTCGTGACAGCCGCCATTTTTCTGGAACACAAACAAAAGGATGATGAAAGCAACAGACTGAGTCACATCAACGCTTTATCAGACTCATGACATCTAATACCCTGCAGTACCTTTACCCTGTAGTACTTTTACCCTGCAGTACTTTTACCCTGCAGTACTTTTACCCTGCAGTACCTTTACCCTACGGTACTTTTACCCTGCAGTACTTTTACCCTGCAGTACCTTTACCCTGCAGTACCTTTACCCTGCAGTACCTTTACCCTGCAGTACCTTTACCCTGTAGTACCTTTACCCTGCAGTACCTTTACCCTGCAGTACTAAACTGACATCAAATAATTCCGAAATGAAACTTAATCATTGTCCAAACAACGACTGACGCAGTTTGAATCTGAGTCGAGACAAAACTCACCTTTCGACACAAGTTGATCATCATGCAGTTCTGCCCGTCACCTGAGTAACCTTCACTGCAGACGCAGGAAGTCTGAGTTAAAGAGAACAGTAAACGTGAGAGCAGTGAGCGCCTCACCGTCAGCACACATCGGCTTGTATTAAACCTTCAGGTCCGAGAATAAAATCCCTTTTTACTTTGTTTGGTCCGACATGAACACATTCTGCGTACGAGTGGCAGCCGCCGTTTCCTTCCAGACAGGGATTTATTTCTGTAGGAGAAACACAAAACTCCTGCAACACTCAAACACATCACACGACAGATTCACTCTGAGCACAGACCGACATCATGCTGTGTTGAAGAAGACTTGAAACTAGCGACTGAGACCATAAACTCATCAGGAAAGTGTTTACTGAGGGAATAAATCAGCTGACAAGTAGAAACATTTTCTCAGAGACTTCTATACAATCAGGTGGAGTCGCCCCCTGCTGGTTTGAGGGACTTCAGCATTGACTTCATTTCTCAGACCCTGAGGTTCCAGCTTGGGCTGGATGAGACCAAAGGACTCCTGGGTTGTTACTCAGCAGGGTTTGAACACGTGAACCTAGTAAATTGAAAAAATGCTTTAAAGATTACAAAAGAATAATAAAAACAGTGAACCTACCGACACACACGACTCCATCACCAGAGTAACCGCTGTTACAGACGCAGTCTCTTCGGCCGGGTCGGGTCCTCTTACAGACCGCATACAGACTGCAGCCGCCATTATCCACCAGACACGGGTCTTTAGCTGCAAACATCACCATCGTCATCGTCACCATCACAATCACCACCATCATCACCATCACCTCCATCACCACCACCATCATCACCATCACCTCCATCATCACCACCACCACCATCACTACCATCATCACCACCACCATCATCACCACCACCATCATCGTCACCATCACAATCACCACCACCATCATCACCACCACCACCACCACCACCATCACCACCATCACCACCACCATCATCACCACCATCACTACCATCACCACCACCACCATCATCATCACCACCATCATCATCATCACCACCATCATCACCACCATCATCACTACCATCATCATCACTACCACCATCATCACTACCATCATCATCACTACCACCATCATCACCATCATCATCGTCACCATCACAATCACCACCACCATCATCACCATCACCACCATCACCACCTCCACAATCACCACCACCTCCACCACTACCATCATCATCACCACCACCATCACCTCCACCATCACCAGCATCACCACCATCATCATCACCACCATCATCACCTCCACCACCACCACCACCATCATCACCACCACCATCACCAGCACCACCATCACTACCATCATCATCACCACCACCATCACCACCATCACCACCTCCACCATCATCACCACCAGCACCACCACCACCACCAGCACCACCATCACTACCATCATCATCACCACCACCATCACCTCCACCATCACCAGCATCACCACCATCATCATCACCACCATCATCACCACCATCACCACCACCTCCACCACCACCACCACCACTACCATCACTAACATCATCATCACCACCACCACCATCATCACCTTCACCATCACCACCATCATCACCACCTCCACCATCATCACCACCATCATCATCGCCATCACCACCATCATCATCACCACCTCCACCATCATCACCACCATCATCACCACCTCCACCACCTCCACCATCACCACCACCACCACCACCATCATCACCACCACCACCACCACCACC
>NW_025739851.1:0-931 GCF_021292245.1 Micropterus dolomieu
AAATCCCTCACCTTAACCTCAGTACTTACCGTGACTCACTGAAAACCTCAATTGGAAAAGCCTCAAGCAGAAGATCCTGGAAACCTAAAATAGAAAGCCTCAAGTGGAAGTTAAAAAGGAAAATATTGACCGTGTTCGAACCTCATTCAAGTGAAACCTAAAGAAAAAGGAAACTTAAAGATGCCACTCTGTAAAGCCTGATGAAGGACAAATAGTTCTCCGAAACGTTGCAACAAGGCAGAGTGAAGCAGGACCAAGTAGGCCTGGATTAATAGGACAGGAAGATAGGAAAATTCTCGTAAGACATCCAAGTAGGATGCAGATATTAAAGGATTCGTGAAGTCCAATTTTTTGAACAAAGGCAAAGGTAATGCACTTTTGTCTTTTATTATGGGAAATGTGGGAAATGTTTAAAACTCAAACAAGGAGCGAGTGTTTTTGCCTTTCTGGGGACTCTGGAGGCGCATCACAGGACAGTGCACCAGACTGGCTAACGCAGAGCTTTGTAAGTCGTTGGCCAGCTCTTTTTCCCCTAACCCTAACCCTAACCCTAACCCCTAACCCTAACCCTAACCCTGGATGGCCCCACGGGGGGCGGGGACACTCTTACCCAGCCCAAATCCCTCACCTTAACCTCAGTACTTACCGTGACTCACTGAAAACCTCAATTGGAAAAGCCTCAAGCAGAAGATCCTGGAAACCTAAAATAGAAAGCCTCAAGTGGAAGTTAAAAAGGAAAATATTGACCGTGTTCGAACCTCATTCAAGTGAAACCTAAAGAAAAAGGAAACTTAAAGATGCCACTCTGTAAAGCCTGATGAAGGACAAATAGTTCTCCGAAACGTTGCAACAAGGCAGAGTGAAGCAGGACCAAGTAGGCCTGGATTAATAGGACAGGAAGATAGGAAAATTCTCGTAAGACATCCAAGTA
>NW_025739852.1:0-1033 GCF_021292245.1 Micropterus dolomieu
CCGACAACAACAGCAGCAACCACATCTGCAACAACAACATCTGCTCCGACAACAACAGCAGCAACCACATCTGCAACAACAACATCTGCTCCGACAACAACAGCAGCAACCACATCTGCAACAACATCTGCTCCGACAACTACAGCAGCAACATCTGAAACATCTGCTCCGACAACAACAGCAGCAACCACATCTGCAACAACAACATCTGCTCCGACAACGACAGCAGCAACCACATCTGCAACAACAACATCTGCTCCGACAACGACAGCAGCAACCACATCTGCAACAACAACATCTGCTCCGACAACGACAGCAGCAACCACATCTGCAACAACAACATCTGCTCCGACTACGACAGCAGCAACCACATCTGCAACAACAACATCTGCTCCGACTACGACAGCAACATCTGAAACATCTGCTCCGACTACGACATCTGCAACCACATCTGCAACAACAACATCTGCTCCGACTACGACATCTGCAACCACATCTGCAACAACAACGACAGCAGCAACCACATCTGCAACAACAACCTCTGCTCCGACAACGACAGCAGCAACCACATCTGCAACAACAACCTCTGCTCCGACAACGACAGCAGCAACCACATCTGCAACAACAACATCTGCTCCGACAACGACAGCAGCAACCACATCTGCAACAACAACATCTGCTCCGACTACGACATCTGCAACCACACCTTCTCCAACTACTACAGCAACATCTAAAACATCTGCTCCGACAACAACAGCAGCAACCACATCTGCAACAACATCTGCTCCGACAACTACAGCAGCAACATCTGAAACATCTGCTCCGACAACAACAGCAGCAACCACATCTGCAACAACATCTGCTCCGACAACTACAGCAGCAACATCTGAAACATCTGCTCCGACAACAACAGCAGCAACCACATCTGCAACAACATCTGCTCCGACAACTACAGCAGCAACATCTGAAACATCTGCTCCGACAACAACAGCAGCAACCACATCTGCAACAACAACATCTGCTCCGACAACGA
>NW_025739853.1:0-506 GCF_021292245.1 Micropterus dolomieu
AACAACGACACCCACCCCAACAACGACACCTGCCCCGACAACAACTGAGGAAACAACGACACCTGCCCCGACTGAGTCAACGACGACACCACCTGCCCCGACTGAGGTAACAACGACACCTGCCCCGACTGAGGCAACAACGACACCACCTGCCCCGACTGAGGAAACAACGACACCACCTGCCCCGACTGAGGCAACAACGACACCTTCCCCGACTGAGGCAACAACGACACCACCTGCCCCGACTGAGGCAACAACGACACCTGGCACGACTGAGGCAACAACGACACCACCTGCCCCGACTCAGGCAACGACGACACCACCTGCCCCGACTGAGGCAACAACGACACCACCTACCCCGACTGAGGCAACAACGACACCCGCCCCAACAACGACACCTGCCCCGACAACAACTGAGGCAACCACGACACCTGCCCCGACTGAGGCAACAACGACACCACCTGCCCCGACTGAGACAACAACGACACCACCTGCCCCGACTGAGG
>NW_025739854.1:0-934 GCF_021292245.1 Micropterus dolomieu
ATGTCGTGCTCGCATCTCAGAGAAGACTCTGACTGCAACATGCGTCTTTGTAAAGAGAGAAACAGACAGAAAAAGTCTCTAACTCTGCCTGTCAGCTCGCTCTGCTCCGTTAAAACTGAATTTACCATACAGAATTGAATACGAGTGCACTCCAGATTTAGCTGCAGCCAGCTGACCGTGTGCTTCTCCCTATACCGCAGTTCTGTGTCCATGCATGCAGCAAACTGAAAGCACTGTCTGTCGGTGCTTCTACGTGAAAAGAGTAGGAAGACATTGCTGGTAGTATTGTCTTCAGAGTTGTTAAACCACCTCAGCGCACTGAAGGAAGCCATCTGACTGTGTGAGGTGCAAGATCGTTGATGTCTGCAGGCAGAGTAGGAGCTCTCCTGTCTGACTGGTCCACCAATAGCAGAGAAGATGACCCCTTGAGACACAGCCCCTCCTCATTTGCATAATGAGGCAGAAATGCATTCAAAAATTTAAGACAGGCAGAAATAAATACCATGGGTGAAAATAAATAAGGTAAATAAATACAAAGGAAGAATAAAACAGACAAAAATATTAAAGCACACACATAAATAAATACATTAAAACAATTAGTAATAAATAAAGTTGAATAAACAAATAAGGTAATTATAACAAAGGTGAATAAGTAAAGGCACTAATTAAAATATATACATTTATGTCTCCTTGTATAATTTAATTACTACCTACATTTATTTATTTACTTAATTTTTTTGTGTATTTAATTGGATGCTTATTTATTTATTGAGCACTTATTTATTTCTGTATTTATTTCTGACTGTGTCAGGATCGGTCCTCCATAGCGGGGTGGGAGAGTTATCAAGCACGTAAAGTTTGGTTCAGATGTGAGCATGTACACTGAAGTTACAACAACTTCCTGTGTCATGGCGAAGACTTGATCTCTGACGCC
>NW_025739855.1:0-977 GCF_021292245.1 Micropterus dolomieu
AGTCAGCATTCTGAGTTTAGTGTCAGTATTCTGAGATGAAAGTCAGCATTCTAAATTTAGTGTCAGAGTTCTGAGATGAAAGTCAGCATTCTAAATTTAGTGTCAGTAGTGTCAGTATTCTGAGATGAAAGTCAGCATTCTATATGTAGTGTCAGTAGTGTCAGCATTCTGAGATGAAAGTCAGCATTCTAAGTTTAGTGTCAGTAGTGTCCGAGATCTGAGATTAAAGTCAGCATTCTGAGTTTAGTGTCAGTATTCTGAGATGAAAGTCAGCACTCTAAATTTAGTGTCAGAGTTCTGAGATGAAAGTCAGCATTCTGAGTTTAGTGTCAGTATTCTGAGATGAAAGTCAGCATTCTAAATTTAGTGTCAGTAGTGTCAGCGTTCTGAGATTAATGTCAGCATTCTAAATTTAGTGTCAGTAGTTTCAGAGATCTGAGATTAAATTTAGAATGCTGATTTTAATGTCAATTCTGAGTTTAGTGTCAGTATTCTGAGTTTAGTGTCAGCATTCTGAGATTAATGTCAGCATTCTAAATTTAGTGTCAGTATTCTGAGTTTAGTGTCAGCATTCTGACATTAAAGTCAGCATTCTAAATTTAGTGTCAGTAGTGTCAGTATTCTGAGATGAAAGTCAGCATTCTATATGTAGTGTCAGTAGTGTCAGCATTCTGAGATGAAAGTCAGCATTCTAAGTTTAGTGTCAGAGTTCTAAAATTAGTGTCAGTATTCTGAGTTTAGTGTCAGCATTCTGACATTAAAGTCAGCATTCTAAATTTAGTGTCAGTAGTGTCCGAGATCTGAGATTAAAGTCAGCATTCTGAGTTTAGTGTCAGTATTCTGAGATGAAAGTCAGCATTCTAAATTTAGTGTCAGAGTTCTGAGATGAAAGTCAGCATTCTAAATTTAGTGTCAGTAGTTCTGAGATTAAAGTCAGCATTCTGAGTTTAGTGTCAGTATTCTGAGATGAAAGTCAG
>NW_025739856.1:0-885 GCF_021292245.1 Micropterus dolomieu
CTGCAAAGTAGGCCCAAATGACATGGCCTAAACATACTCGAAAACTCACCAAAATTTGCAAACATGTCAGAACCGGTGAAAAATTTCGTATTCTACAAGTTTCGCACATGGGCGTGGCAAAATGACTCGCTAGCGCCACCTTGAAAATTGGAAATGATTAGCCCCTTGTTCACGTTCAACCTACATGTACGAAATTTTCTGGGGACATGTATCGTATCAAGACGCACAAAAAAGCCTCAAGAACCCATAGCCTAAAGTCAACAGGAAGTCGGCCAGTGTACATGCTCACATCTTAGTGTACATGCTCACATTCAGTGTACATGCTCACATCTTAACCAAACTTTACGTGCTTGATAACTCTCCCATCCCGTTATGGAGGACCGATCCTGACACAGCCAGAAATAAATACAGAAATAAATAAATGCTCAATAAATAAATAAGCATCCAATTAAATACACAAAAAAATTAAGTAAATAAATAAATGTTGGTAGTAATTAAATTATACAAGGAGACATAAATGTATATATTTTAATTAGTGCCTTTTGTCTGTTTTATTCTTCCTTTGTATTTATTTACCTTTCTTATTTTCACCCATGGTATTTATTTCTGCCTGTCTTAAATTTTTGTATGCATTTCTGCCTCATTATGCAAATGAGGAGGGGCTGTGTCTCAAGGGGTCATCTTCTCTGCTATTGGTGGACCAGTCAGACAGGAGAGCTCCTACTCTACCTGCAGACATCAACGATCTTGCCCCTCACACAGTCAGATGGCTTCCTTCAGTGCGCTGAGGTGTTTAACAACTCTGAAGACAATACTACCAGCAATGTCTTCCTTCTCTTTTCACGTAGACGCTCCGACAGACAGTGCTTTCAGTTTGCTGCATGC
>NW_025739857.1:0-1378 GCF_021292245.1 Micropterus dolomieu
GCCCCCTGCTGTTTCCTAAAGAGACGTTTAAAAGATCTCCTTTCACCGAAGCGCCCTCTGCCGTTTTTCGAAGGCGAAGCGAAAAAGGCTAAGAGCACTGGGTATTCCCAGGCAGTCACCCGTCGAAGTACTAACCAGGCCCTGCTCTGCTTAGCTTCCGAGATCGGACGAGATCGGGCTCTCCACGAGCAGTGTGGCCGTAAGCCACTCAGGCGCCCCCAAACGGCCCTTCAAAAGATTTTCTACGGCTAATTGCCAAAAAACGTATTCTGCCCATAATGTCCAAGGTGCTCCAGAGTCACTTGGAATCCACAGGCACTGATTCCTGGGTAAACATCCAGGAACCGGGACACCGTTCACGCTGGCAGTCCACAGACAGGAATAGGCACCCGTTCCCGGGTATGGGTACAGCGACAAGGCCACCTTCAGCCGGAGGTCCTCACTCACAAACAGACGGTCATTCCTGGGTGGACATTCAGGAAAAGGATCCAGTCCGCCTGGAAAACCCTAGCCAGGATTAGACGCTCTCCCGTCCAAGTCCTAAGCAGGCCCTGCCAAGCCTGGCTTCCGAGATCAGGCGAGATCAGGCAGTCCCAGTCCGGAATGGCCGTAAGCTCCCTTTGCACACCCCAGAAGGGCCTTCAAAACACGATGTAACATTTACACAGCACTGTGTACAGGATAGGGAGAAAAAGAAGCAGCAGCAGCAGCAGCAGCAGCGCCCCCTGCTGTTTCCTAAAGAGACGTTCAAGAGATCTCCTTTCACCGAAGCGCCCTCTGCCGTTTTTCGAAGGCGAAGCGAAAAAGGCTTACAGCACCGGGTATTACCAGGCGGTCACCCGTCCAAGTACTAACCAGGACCTGCTCTGCTTAGCTTCCAAGATCAGACGAGATCGGGCGCTCCCAGAGCGGTGTGGCCGTAAGCCACTCAGGCGCCCCCAAACGGCCCTTCAAAAGATGTTCTACGGCTAATTGACAAAAAACGTAATCTGCCCATAATTTCCAAGGTGCTCTAGAGTCACTTGGAATCCACAGGCACTGATTCCTGGGTAAACATCCAGGAACCGGGACACCGTTCATGCCGGCAGTCCACAGACAGGAATAGGCACCCGTTCCCGGGTATGGGTACAGCGACAAGGCCACCTTCAGCCGGAGGTCCTCACTCACAAACAGACGCTCATTCCTGGGTGGACATTCAGGAAAAGGATCCAGTCCGCCTGGAAGTCCCTAGCCAGGATCAGACGCTCTCCCGTCCAAGTCCTAAGCAGTCCCTGCCAAGCCTGGCTTCCGAGATCAGGCGAGATCGGGCAGTCCCAGGCCGGAATGGCCGTAAGCTGCCTTTGCACACCCAAGACGGGCCTTCAAAACACGATGTAAC
>NW_025739858.1:0-614 GCF_021292245.1 Micropterus dolomieu
GCTGTTATACAAGCTGCACGCTCACTACTTTACACTGTTATACAAGCTGCACGCTCACTACTTTACACTGTTATACAAGCTGAACGCTCACTACTTTACACTGTTATACAAGCTGCACGCTCACTACTTTACACTGTTATACAAGCTGCACGCTCACTACTTTACACTGTTATACAAGCTGAACGCTCACTACTTTACACTGTTATACAAGCTGCACGCTCACTACTTTACACTGTTATACAAGCTGCACGCTCACTACTTTACACTGTTATACAAGCTGAACGCTCACTACTTTACACTGTTATACAAGCTGAACGCTCACTACTTTACACTGTTATACAAGCTGCACGCTCGCTACTTTACACTGTTAAACAAGCTGTACGCTCGCTACTTTACACTGTTATACAAGCTGCACGCTCGCTACTTTACACTGTTACACAAGCTGCACGCTCGCTACTTTACCCTGTTACACAAGCTGCACGCTCACTACTTTACGCTGTTACACAAGCTGCACGCTCACTACTTTACGCTGTTACACAAGCTGCACGCTCACTACTTTACGCTGTTATACAAGCTGCACGCTCACTACTTTACACTGTTATACAAGCTGCACG
>NW_025739859.1:0-791 GCF_021292245.1 Micropterus dolomieu
ATCGGCGGCCGTCATCCCGGTCAAAAACCTCCGCTTCCCGAAGTAGGATCCTGAAGGAGGCTGTGCTCAGACGCTCCGGAGGCTGTCTCCACCCTGCACCGTCGGGTAGCCCTTCTCTCAGGTCTGCTACTGCTACTCCAACACAACACTCGGCAGCTCACACACTCCATCCTCAGTCCGCACGCAGTGTTGAAGCAGATTCTGCTCAGTCCTGCTCTGGATCCCAACAACCAGCATCTCCTCGTCCTCTTTTCTCCCCAACCACACTAATAATTGGTGACTCCATAACCAGAAACCTCCGTTTCTTTAACGCTACCACTCGCTGCTTCCCGTCCTCCATCACAAGAGTGGTAGTCCATGTCGGAACAAATGACACAGCTCTTCAGCAGTCTGAGCTGACAAAATCAGATTTTAACCGTCTTCTTAACTTTTTAAAGCAGTGTGGAAAGTCCGTTTTTATCTCTGGTCCCATTCCCACAGTTGGTCGCGGTGCTGGCCGCTTCAGTAGAATCCTTGGCCTCCACGACTGGCTCACCGTGTGTGTTATGTGGATAATTTTAATATTTTCTGGCAAAGAATGTCTCTTTTTAAGACAGACGGACTTCACCCAAACAAGCGGGGCTCAGAAATGTTAGCTGCGCACATACAGCATGCGGTGCGGTCCACACATGACTTACGTGAATGACTAATCATTCATGCAGCACACCTGGACGCACCACCGCTCACTGAACAGATCTCTGGCTCACTGCCACAAACAACTGTCTCCACCTGCTGGCATGTAAAGCCGTCTG
>NW_025739860.1:0-1001 GCF_021292245.1 Micropterus dolomieu
AAACCACACAGCAGAGACACGAGTCACAACCACACAGCAGAGACACGAAAACCACGCAGCAGAGACACAGGTCACAACCACACAGCAGAGACACAGGTCACAACCACACAGCAGAGACACGAGTCACAACCACACAGCAGAGACACGAGTCACAACCACACAGCAGAGACACGAGTCACAACCACACAGCAGAGACACGGGTCACAACCACACAGCAGAGACACGAAAACCACGCAGCAGAGACATGGGTCACAACCACACAGCAGAGACACGAGTCACAACCACACAGCAGAGACACGAAAACCACACAGCAGAGACACGGGTCACAACCACACAGCAGAGACACGAGTCACAACCACACAGCAGAGACACGAGTCACAACCACACAGCAGAGACACGGGTCACAGCCACACAGGAGAGACACGGGTCACAACCACACAGCAGAGACACGGGTCACAACCACACAGCAGAGACACGAAAACCACACAGCAGAGACACGAAAACCACGCAGCAGAGACACGAGTCACAACCACACAGCAGAGACACGGGTCACAACCAAACAGAAGAGACACGAAAACCACACAGCAGAGACATGAAAACCACACAGCAAAGACACCATGTCACAACCACACAGCAGAGACACGAGTCACAACCACACAGCAGAGACATGAAAACCACACAGCAAAGACACCATGTCACAACCACACAGCAGAGATACGAGTCACAACCACACAGCAGAGACACGAGTCACAACCACACAGCAGAGACACGGGTCACAACCACACAGCAGAGACACGAGTCACAACTACACAGCAGAGACAAGAAAACCACACAGCAGAGACACAGGTCACAACTACACAGCAGAGACAAGAAAACCACACAGCAGAGACACAGGTCACAACTACACAGCAGAGACAAGAAAACCACACAGCAGAGACACAGGTCACAACCACACAGCAGAGACACGAGTCACAACCACACAGCAGAGACAAGAAAACCAC
>NW_025739861.1:0-871 GCF_021292245.1 Micropterus dolomieu
CCCCCCCCCCCCCAGGGAGAGACACACACCGCCAGGGAGAGTCACACCCCCCCCCCCCAGGGAGAGACACACACCGCCAGTTAGAGACACACACCGCCAGTTAGAGACACACCCCCAGGGAGAGACACACACCGCCAGTTAGAGACACACACCGCCAGTTAGAGACACACCCCCAGGGAGAGACACACCCCCCCCCCAGGGAGAGACACACACCGCCAGTTAGAGACACACCCCTCCTCCCCCAGGTAGACACGGGTGATCTAAAATGATGACCTCATCGTGTCTCCTGTCAGACTCTGGTGCTGATGAGCGACCTGGCCACCATCTTGGATCTGCAGGGTCGCCATGACGACGCCCTGGCGCTGGTCCAGCAGGCCGTGGATCTGAGCCGCTCCGCCGGACACCCGGACCAGCACGTGCTGCTGGGAAACATGGCCGGCATTCTGCTGCACAAAGGTTAGGAGAGGTCATGACTGGTCTCACAAGGTCTGACCAGGTCATGACTGGTCTCACAAGGTCTGACCAGGTCTGACCAGGTCATGACTGGTCTCACAAGGTCTGACCAGGTCTGACCAGGTCATGACTGGTCTCACAAGGTCTGACCAGGTCTGACCAGGTCATGACTGGTCTCACCAGGTCTGACCAGGTCTGACCAGGTCTGACCAGGTCTGACCAGGTCATGACTGGTCTGACCAGGTCTGACCAGGTCATGACTGGTCTGACCAGGTCTGACCAGGTCATGACTGGTCTCACCAGGTCTGACCAGGTCTGATCTGGCCTCACCAGGTCTGACCAGGTCTGATCTGGCCTCACCAGGTCTGATGTTCTCTGTGGTCCTTCAGGCCAGCTGGAGGACTCAGTGCGGCTCTAC
>NW_025739861.1:891-2958 GCF_021292245.1 Micropterus dolomieu
TCTGCAGGGTCGCCATGACGACGCCCTGGCGCTGGTCCAGCAGGCCGTGGATCTGAGCCGCTCCGCCGGACACCCGGACCAGCACGTGCTGCTGGGAAACATGGCCGGCATTCTGCTGCACAAAGGTTAGGAGAGGTCATGACTGGTCTCACAAGGTCTGACCAGGTCATGACTGGTCTGACCAGGTCTGACCAGGTCTGACCAGGTCATGACTGGTCTGACCAGGTCTGACCAGGTCTGACCAGGTCATGACTGGTCTGACCAGGTCTGACCAGGTCATGACTGGTCTCACCAGGTCTGACCAGGTCTGATCTGGCCTCACCAGGTCTGACCAGGTCTGATCTGGCCTCACCAGGTCTGATGTTCTCTGTGGTCCTTCAGGCCAGCTGGAGGACTCAGTGCGGCTCTACCAGGAGGCTCTGAGTCTGGCTCGGCAGGCCGGAGACCAGGAGGCTGTGGACCAGATCCAGGAGGGACTGAAGGAGGTGAAGAAGAGGAGGAGCGAGGAGAGGAAGGAGGAGGAGAAGTGATCGGTTCTCCTGTGAACTCATCGGCCTACAACAAACTGTATCTGACTCCTGGGTCCAGGTGACCCCCGACCCCCATCAGGACAGAGACCCTGATATACCTATTGATTACCTTCACGCTGTGATGTTTGTGTTTGTGTGAAACAGTCTGAAATAAAACTCTTTGTCCTGTAGTGAAGACAGGAAGTGACCTCATTGATCATGAAGCAGTGGAACAGGTGAGATGTTCAGGTGAACAACAACCAACAACGTTTAGACAGTGAACAGGAAATCATCATCCATCTAAATTAGTTTGAACTACATTTTACAGCATCTCACAAAGTGAGTCCAACCTCACATCTCTGTAAACATGTGATTCTATCTTTTCATGTGAAACACTGAAGAAATGACACTTTGCTACAGTGTAAAGTAGTGAGCGTAAAGCTTGTATAACAGTGTAAAGTAGTGAGCGTACAGTTTGTATAACAGTGTAAAGTAGTGAGCGTAAAGCTTGTATAACAGTGTAAAGTAGTGAGCGTAAAGCTTGTATAACAGTGTAAAGTAGTGAGCGTTGCAGCTTGTGTAACAGCGTAAAGTAGTGAGCGTAAAGCTTGTGTAACAGCGTAAAGTAGTGAGCGTGCAGCTTGTGTAACAGCGTAAAGTAGTGAGCGTAAAGCTTGTGTAACAGCGTAAAGTAGTGAGCGTGCAGCTTGTGTAACAGCGTAAAGTAGTGAGCGTACAGTTTGTATAACAGTGTAAAGTAGTGAGCGTAAAGCTTGTAGAACAGCGTAAAGTAGTGAGCGTACAGCTTGTATAACAGCGTAAAGTAGTGAGCGTGCAGCTTGTAGAACAGGGTAAAGTAGTGAGCGTGCAGCTGGTATAACAGTGTAAAGTAGTGAGCGTAAAGCTTGTATAACAGTGTAAAGTAGTGAGCGTACAGTTTGTATAACAGTGTAAAGTAGTGAGCGTAAAGCTTGTATAACAGCGTAAAGTAGTGAGCGTTGCAGCTTGTGTAACAGCGTAAAGTAGTGAGCGTTGCAGCTTGTGTAACAGCGTAAAGTAGTGAGCGTGCAGCTTGTGTAACAGCGTAAAGTAGTGAGCGTAAAGCTTGTTTAACAGGGTAAAGTAGTGAGCGTGCAGCTGGTATAACAGTGTAAAGTAGTGAGCGTAAAGCTTGTATAACAGTGTAAAGTAGTGAGCGTACAGTTTGTATAACAGTGTAAAGTAGTGAGCGTAAAGCTTGTATAACAGTGTAAAGTAGTGAGCGTAAAGCTTGTATAACAGTGTAAAGTAGTGAGCGTAAAGCTTGTATAACAGTGTAAAGTAGTGAGCGTAAAGCTTGTATAACAGTGTAAAGTAGTGAGCGTACAGCTTGTATAACAGTGTAAAGTAGTGAGCGTGCAGCTTGTATAACAGCGTAAAGTAGTGAGCGTGCAGCTTGTATAACAGCGTAAAGTAGTGAGCGTGCAGCTGGTATAACAGTGTAAATACACAAAAATAATCAAAAGGAAAATCAGTTCAGTTTTATTTATAAAACGCCAAATCACAGCAACAGTTATGA
>NW_025739862.1:0-902 GCF_021292245.1 Micropterus dolomieu
CCTACAACGGCAGAAAACACCAGAGAACACCAGAGAACACCTACAACACTAGAGAACACCTACAACGGCAGAAAACACCAGAGAACACCAGAGATCACCTAGAACACTAGAGAACACCTACAACGGCAGAAAACACCAGAGAACACCAGAGAACACCTACAACACCAGAGAACACTTAGAACAGGAGAAAACACCAGATAACACCAGAGATCACTTAGAACACTAGAGAACACCTACAACGGCAGAAAACACCAGAGAACACCTACAACACCATGCAAATGTAAATGCTCCGTACTTGTATAGCGCCTTTCTAGTCTTTTCGACCACTCAAAGCGCTTTTACACTACATCTGCATTCACCAGTCACACACATTCATACACTGAGCCTAAGTGCTCAAACGGAAACTAACATTCACACTCATTCATACACTGGCGGAATAGCCGCCAGGGGCAAATCGGGGTTCAGTATCTTGCCCAAGGACACTTCGACACGCAACCAGGGGGAGCCAAGGATTGAACCGCCGACCTTCCGATTAACAGCCAACCCGCTCTACCTCCTGAGTCACAGCCGCCCACCAGAGAACACTTAGAACAGCAGAAAACACCAGATAACACCAGAGATCACTTAGAACACTAGAGAACACCTACAACGGCAGAAAACACCAGAGAACACCAGAGAACACCTACAACACCAGAGAACACTTAGAACAGCAGAAAACACCAGATAACACCAGAGATCACTTAGAACACTAGAGAACACCTACAACGGCAGAAAACACCAGAGAACACCAGAGAACACCTAGAACACCATGCAAATGTAAATGCTCCGTACTTGTATAGCGCCTTTCTAGTCTTTTCGACCACTCAAAGCGCTTTTACACTACATCTGCATTCACCAGTCAG
>NW_025739863.1:0-862 GCF_021292245.1 Micropterus dolomieu
CGGCATAGCACCGCTGGAAGGAAGCGCGGCAGCAAAGAAGCGCGGCATAGCACCGCTGGAAGGAAGCGCGGCAGCAAAGAAGCGCGGCATAGCACCGCTGGAAGGAAGCGCGGCAGCAAAGAAGCGCGGCATAGCACCGCTGGAAGGAAGCGCGGCAGCAAAGAAACGCGGCATAGCACCGCTGGAAGGAAGCGCGGCAGCAAAGAAGCGCGGCAGCAAAGAAACGCGGCATAGCACCGCTGGAAGGAAGCGCAGTAAAGAAGCGCGGCAGAGCGGGCAGTAAAGGAGCGCGGCAGAGCGGGCAGTAAAGGAGCGCGGCAGAGCGGGCAGTAAAGGAGCGCGGCAGAGCGGGCAGTAAAGGAGCGCGGCGGAGCGCGGCGGAGCGCGGCAGTAAAGGAGCGCGGCGGAGCGCGGCGGAGCGCGGCGGAGCGCGGCAGTAAAGGAGCGCGGCAGCAAAGAAACGCGGCATAGCACCGCTGTAAAGAAGCGCGGCAGAGCGGGCAGCAAAGAAGCGCGGCAGAGCGGGCAGTAAAGAAGCGCGGCAGAGCGGGCAGTAAAGAAGCGCGGCAGAGCACCGCTGGAAGGAAGCGCAGTAAAGAAGCGCGGCAGCAAAGAAACGCGGCATAGCACCGCTGGAAGGAAGCGCGGCAGCAAAGAAGCGCGGCAGCAAAGAAACGCGGCATAGCACCGCTGGAAGGAAGCGCGGCAGCAAAGAAACGCGGCATAGCACCGCTGGAAGGAAGCGCGGCAGCAAAGAAACGCGGCATAGCACCGCTGGAAGGAAGCGCGGCAGCAAAGAAACGCGGCATAGCACCGCTGGAAGGAAGCGCGGCAGCAAAGAAGCGCGGCAGCAAAGAAACGC
>NW_025739864.1:0-925 GCF_021292245.1 Micropterus dolomieu
GTTCAGGAGTGCTCTCAAGTTGCACCTCAGGGCAATCTGGGTGGTGCAGCCTGACTGGCTTGAAAACAACATTTGCAACAAATCCACTCTTGGCAAGGTGGTTCAAGAAAAGCTGATGTTTAACTTTTGAATGGTGCTGTTTTTCTCTGTGTTGTGTGCCTTGTGTTTTTTTGTTTTTCATGTGGACAGGGAGGGGGTCCCACCCCTCTCCCTGTCTACATGTCTACTAATCTAGGTTTTTTCTTGTGTCCCCAAATGATGGTGTTGGGGAAAGGGTGTGCTTGTGCTAGGATGTGTGGGTATTTGATTTGTAGAGTGAGGTTGCCCAAGACACGTCCCTTGGGAAGTCTCTGGGATGGGAGACCTTTTTTTCCACGTGTGTATAGCGTTGTTGGTTGTCATTCTGTTAATTTTTTGGAGTGTAATTATTTTTGAAAATTGAATGACTGTAATGTATTGTGTCTGTCTTTTGACATTGTCTGGTATTTGTGTGGGGCTTGTAGCTCCTTTTAATTAAATCATGTAAAAGATAAAAAAAAAAAGCCACTCAGGCGCCCCCAAACGGCCCTTCAAAAGATGTTCTACTTCTAATTGACAAAAAACGTATTCTGTCCATAATGTCCAAGGTGCTCCAGAGTCACTTGGAATCCACAGGCACTGATTCCTGGGTAAACATCCAGGAACCGGGACACCGTTCACGCTGGCAGTCCACAGACAGGAATAGGCACCCGTTCCCGGGTATGGGTACAGCGACAAGGCCACCTTCAGCCGGAGGTCCTCACTCACAAACAGACGCTCATTCCTGGGTGGACATTCAGGAAAAGGATCCAGTCCGCCTGGAAGTCCCTAGCCAGGATCAGACGCTCTCCCGTCCAAGTCCTAAGCAGGCCCTGCCAAGCCTGGCTTCCGAGATCAGGCGAGATCG
>NW_025739865.1:0-969 GCF_021292245.1 Micropterus dolomieu
GTATCCTGAACGAGGGTGCAGGATAGCCCTAATATTCCCCGGGGCAAACTCCAGGCTTGCGGGGAAACCGAAAGCGCTTGGAGCTCCCCCACCCTCCTTAGAGAGGTGATAGCAAGGAGAAAGGCCATCTTGAGGGTCAAGTGCTTAGCCTCAGCTGACTCCAGGGGTTTGAAGGGGGCCTCAGCCAACGCCCCAAGAACCACTGCCAGATCCCAAGTGGGAACCTTGGACCGAGCAGTAGGCCGACATAGTCCTGGCGGACCCGCTCCAGAACCCCGGGAGCAGAGCGACTGGGGGAAAAGCGTACAGACGTAGCCTCGGCCACGAATGTACCATGGCGTCCAGACCCAACGGGGCTGGAGGAACGAGAGAAACCATAGCGGGCAGTGCGTAGATACATCGCCCTGAGCGATAGTAACCTCTGCTAGGACCACAGGAGGATCTGACGCGCCAGTCTGTCCAGAGGGCGCGAGCGCAGACCGCCCTGGTGATTCAGATAGGCCACCACCGCTGTGTTGTTCTCCTCGGAGCGAACCAGGACGTGGTGGCCTTGGAGATCGGGCAGGAAACTCCTTAGAGCCTGGAACACCGCCAACATCTCGAGACAGTTGATATGCCACTCGGATCGATGCACCTGCCAGGATCCCCTTGCAAAGCGGCCGTCCATGACCGCGCCCCAGCCCGTGAGGGAGGCGTCTGTCGAAAGAACCAGCCGGCGACAAGACCCTCCCAGCACGGGCCCCTGGGACAGGAACCAAGTTTCCTTCCAAACTGATAGGGAACGAAGACAGTTGTGCGTAACCCAAACCAGACGGAGAGGATTCCCCTCGGGGAAAAACCCTTGTTCCTTAGCCACCACTGCAGGGGTCTCATGTGCAGCAGTCCAGATGGTATTACGCTGGACGCAGCCGCCAGGAGACCCAACACTCGTTGAAAGTGTTTCATAGTGATGGCGTGGCCTAACTTCAC
>NW_025739866.1:0-655 GCF_021292245.1 Micropterus dolomieu
CCACAAAGAGACGCAAAACAACAACCCCAAAGAGACGCAAAACAACAACCCCAAAGAGACACAAAATAGCAACTCCAAAGAGACACAAAACAACAACCCCAAAGAGACGCAAAACAACAACCCCAAAGAGACTTAAACAACCCCACATAGATGCAAAACAACTACCACAAAGAGACACAAAATAGCAACTCCAAAGAGACACAAAACAACAACCCCAAAGAGACGCAAAACAACAACCCCAAAGAGACTTAAACAACCCCACAAAGATGCAAAACAACTACCACAAAGAGACACAAAATAGCAACCCCAAAGTGACGCAAAACAACAACCCCAAAGAGACACAAAACAACAACCACAAAGAGACACAAAATAGCAACTCCAAAGAGACACAAAACAACAACCCCAAAGAGACGCAAAACAACAACCCCAAAGAGACGCAAAACAACAACCCCAAAGAGACACAAAATAGCAACTCCAAAGAGACACAAAACAACCCCAAAGAGACGCAAAACAACAACCCCAAAGACACGTAAAACATCCACAGAGACGTAAAACATCCACAAAGAGACGCAAAACAACAACCCCAAAGAGACGCAAAACAACAACCCCAAAGAGACACAAAATAGCAACTCCAAAGAGACACAAAACAACAACC
>NW_025739867.1:0-800 GCF_021292245.1 Micropterus dolomieu
TGCCATCTGCTGGGACCCAATGACCAGGATTTCTGTTTTGTCTGAGATCAGCTGGAGGAAATTATTTGACATCCATTTTTTAACTTCACAAAGGCAGTTGTTAAGTGAACTCAGCATTCCAGGGTCTGTGGATCTGACGGGCAAGTATATTTGAGTGTCATCAGCATAAATATGAAAGAAATACCATGTTTATGGATAATATGTCCAAGGGGAAGCAGATACAAGGAAAACAAAATGGGTCCTAAGACCGACCCCTGAGGCACACCATATTTAACTGGACAGAACGAAGAGACATAGTTGTTTACAGACACGCAAAACTTCCTATTTGACAGGTAGGATAAAAACCATTCTAGGGCAGTACCAGAGATCCCCACCCAGTGCCTCAGTCTGTCTAACATGATGTTGTGATCAATGGTGTCAGCGCTAAGGTCCAGGAGTACAAGGACTGAGCACATACCTTCATCAGCAGACATCAAAAGGTCATTGGTGACTTTAAGCAGGGCAGTCTCAGTGCTGTGGTACTTCCTGAAACCAGACTGAAACTTTTCAAATATTTTGTTATTTTCCAGTACAGTGAGCAGCTGTTTGGACACAATACTTTCTAGAATCTTTGCAATAAAAGGCAGTTTTGAAATTGGTCTAAAATTATGTGAGAGGGAGGGATCTAAACCAGGTTTCTTTAAAAGTGGGTTCACGCAAGCCGTTTTGAAATAATCAGGGACACAACCAGTAGATAGGGAGCTGTTGAAAACAGAGATCAAATGGGGCCCAACAGAATCTATTACTTTCAGTAAAAACTT
>NW_025739868.1:0-726 GCF_021292245.1 Micropterus dolomieu
TCTGCCTTCTGCCCCATCCTCTGCTGTCTCTGTCTGTCTCTGTCTGCCTTCTGCCCCATCCTCTGCTGTCTCTGTCTGTCTCTGTCTGTCTCTGTCTGTCTCTGTCTGCCTTCTGCCCCATCCTCTGCTGTCTCTGTCTGTCTCTGCCTTTCTCTCTGTCTCTCTGTGTCTCTGTCTGTCTCTGTCTGCCTTCTGCCCCATCCTCTGTCTGTCTCTGTCTGTCTCTGTGTGTCTCTGTCTGTCTCTGTCTGCCTTCTGCCCCATCCTCTGCTGTCTCTGTCTGTCTCTGTCTGCCTTCTGCCCCATCCTCTGTCTGTCTCTGTCTGTCTCTGTCTGTCTCTGTCTGTCTCTGTCTGCCTCTGCCCCATCCTCTGCTGTCTCTGTCTGTCTCTGTCTGTCTCTGTCTGTCTCTGTCTGCCTTCTGCCCCATCCTCTGTCTGTCTCTGTCTGTCTCTATCTGTCTCTGTCTGTCTTCTGCCCCATCCTCTGCTGTCTCTGTCTGTCTCTGTCTGTCTCTGTCTGCCTTCTGCCGCATCCTCTGTCTGTCTCTGTCTGTCTCTGTCTGCCTTCTGCCCCATCCTCTGCTGTCTCTGTCTGTCTCTGTCTGTCTCTGTCTGCCTTCTGCCCCATCCTCTGTCTGTCTCTGTCTGTCTCTGTCTGTCTCTGTCTGCCTTCTGCCCCATCCTCTGTCTGTCTCTGTCTGTCTCTGTCTGTCTCTGTCTGTCT
>NW_025739869.1:0-723 GCF_021292245.1 Micropterus dolomieu
GGGGCGAGGTGTGGCGGACCGACGCAGTGTCTCGTTCCCCCTCTCGGGGAACAAGTGTTACATACGTAACCCGAGACGTTCCCATTCGAGGGAACTCGAACTGCGTCGGTGACAACACTATGGGAAAGGCATACAGGCGCAGCCTCGGCCACGTCTGCACCATGGCATCCAGCCCTAGCGACACTCTCGGTAGGAGCTCGCAGAGGGAAGGGACCTACGCCTGGCAGCCTCAGCTGCCTTGGGTCCAGACCGGTGAGGGAGGTACTGGTGGAACGCTTCGCCCTGCGTCTTAACGCTCCGTGGTTCTGCGAAGCTCTGCCGGATCTTCCTCAGAGGGACCCCCCCTCTGAACCATCTCCTGGAGCAGGTCGGCTTGGTAGGCTTGAAGCACCGCCATGGTGTGCAAGCTCGCACCTGCCTGGCCCGCTGCCATGTACGCCTTCCCCACGAGCGTAGATGTGGTGCGACATGGCTTGGAGGGTAACGCCGGCTTCTCCAGGGAGGACGCAAGTCGAGGGGAGAGATAGCTCGCAAGCGCATCCTCCACCCGAGGCATCCTCCCATAACCACGGCCCCTAACCCCCATCATATTACTGTAGTTCAGTGATCGGGGTGTGGAAAATCGTGTAGAGAAGGGTCTGCCCCATGATTTACTCAATTCATCATGTAAATCAGGAAAGAATGGCAGAGACCGGCGTGGAGGTAGCGCGTGGTGCTTAAGAA
>NW_025739870.1:0-936 GCF_021292245.1 Micropterus dolomieu
GTTATACATACCTGCTTGAAATAATTGCAGATGAACTACACAGATTTAGCAGAACTTGCCGTTGTGTTTTACCTGCTACCGCTGGATGTGGACAAGCTAAGCTTGTCTGAACAAATGAACCAAAGAAACCCATCTCAGATTTTTATCTCGTCAGTCGGAACCATTACAAACATAAATCACCTCCTTCGAGCCCGAGACCTAAGGATTACCGACATTATGAACCTACAGTCCTCCGCTCTACCAACTGAAAGATCGAAGGGAACGAAATACCTTGCTTGAAATAATTGCAGAAGAACTACACAGATTTAGCAGAACTTGTCTTTGTGTTTTACCTGATATCGCTGGATGTGGACACACTAAGCTTGTCTGAACAAATGAAGCAAAGAAACCCATCTCAGCTTTTTATCTCGTCAGTCGGAACCGACACAAACATAAATCACCTCCTTCGAGCCGGAGTTAAACCAGCGACCTAAGGATTACTGACATTATGAACCTACAGTCCTCCGGAATTCAACCAGCGACCTAAGGATTACTGACATTTTGAACCTACAGTCCTCCGCTCTACCAACTGAGCTATCGAAGGGAACAAAACAAGGATGGAGACAGCCAGTTACATGGACATGAACATGACAAACACCCAACTGTATTTCACTATTCACGCTTGATGAAAACTGGTACACACATGACTAAAGTCATACATACCTGCTTGAAATAATTGCAGATGAACTACACAGATTTAGCAGAACTTGCTGTTGTGTTTTACCTGATATCGCTGGATGTGGACATGCTAAGCTTGTCTGAACATACGAAGCAAAGAAACCCATCTCAGCTTTTGATCTCGTCAGTCGGAGCCGACACAAACATAAATCACCTCCTTCGAGCCCGAGACCTAAGGATTACCGACATTATGAACCTACAGTCCTCCGCTCTACCAAC
>NW_025739871.1:0-556 GCF_021292245.1 Micropterus dolomieu
GGTGGTGGTGGTGGTGGAGACTGAAACACAGTGAGGTGGTGGTGGTGGTGGTGGAGACTGAAACACAGTGAGGTGGTGGTGGTAGTGGTGGTGGTGGAGACTGAAGCACAGTGAGGTGATGGTGGTGGTGGTGGTGGAGACTGAAACACAGTGAGTTGAGGTGGTGGTGGTGGAGACTGAAACACAGTGAGGTGGTGGAGGTGGTGGTGGTGGTGGTGGAGACTGAAACACAGTCAGGTGGTGGTGGTGGTGGTGGTGGTGGTGGAGACTGAAACACAGTCAGGTGGTGGTGGTGGTGGTGGTGGAGACTGAAACACAGTGAGGTGGTGGAGGTGGTGGTGGAGGTGGAGACTGAAACACAGTGAGGTGGTGGTGGTGGAGACTGAAACACAGTGAGGTGGTGGTGGTGGTGGTGGTGGAGACTGAAACACAGGGAGGTGGTGGTGGTGGAGACTGAAACACAGTGAGGTGGTGGAGGTGGTGGTGGTGGAGACTGAAACACAGCGAGTTGAGGTGGTGGAGACTGAAACACAGTGAGGTGAGGTGGTGGAGGTGG
>NW_025739872.1:0-1376 GCF_021292245.1 Micropterus dolomieu
ATAATGTCGGTAATCCTTAGGTCTCGGGCTCGAAGGAGGTGGTTTATGTTTGTGTCGGCTCCGACTGACGAGATAAAAAGCTGAGATGGGTTTCTTTGCTTCGTATTTTCCACCGATATCAGGTAAAACACAAAGACAAGTTCTGCTAAATTTGTGTAGTTCTTCTGCAATTATTTCAAGCAAGGTATTTCGTTCCCTTCAATAGCTCAGTTGGTAGAGCGGAGGACTGTAGGTTCATAATGTCGGTAATCCTTAGTACTCGGGCTCGAAGGAGGTGATTTATGTTTGTGTCGGCTCCGACTGACGAGATAAAAAGCTGAGATGGGTTTCTTTGGTTCATTTGTTAAGACAAGCTTAGCTTGTCCACATCCAGCGGTAGCAGGTATGACAAAAAGCCATGTTCTGCTAATTCTGTAATTATTTCAAGCAGGTAATTATGACTTTAGTCACGAGTGTACCAGTTTTAATCAAGCATGTAAATAGTATAATACAGTTGGATGTTCTGGAGGTGATTTATGTTTGTGTCGGCTCCGACTGACGAGATAAGAGGCCGAGATGGGTTTCTTTCTGAACATTTGCTTCGTATGTTCAGACAAGCTTAGCATGTCCACATCCAGCGATATCAGGTAAAACACAAAGGCAAGTTCTGCTAAATCTGTGTAGTTCATCTGCAATTATTTCAAGCAGGTATGTATAACTTTAGTCATGTGTGTACCAGTTTTAATCAAGCGTGAATAGTGAAATACAGTTGGGTGTTTGTCATGTTCATGTCCATGTAACTGGCTGTCTTCATCCTTGTTTTGTTCCCTTCGATAGCTCAGTTGGTAGAGCGGAGGACTGTAGGTTCAAAATGTCAGTAATCCTTAGGTCGCTGTTTCAATTCCGGCTCGAAGGACGTGGTTTGTGTCGGATCCGACTGATGAGATAAAAAGCTGAGATGGGTTTCTTTGCTTCGTATGTTCAGACAAGCTTAGCATGTCCACATCCAGCGATATCAGGTAAAACACAAAGGCAAGTTCTGCTAAATCTGTGTAGTTCTTCTGCAATAATTTCAAGCAAGGTATTTCGTTCCCTTCGATCTTTTAGTTGGTAGAGCGGAGGAATTTAGGTTCATAATGTCGGTAATCCTTAGGTCTCGGGCTCGAAGGAGGTGATTTATGTTTGTGTCGGCTCCGACTGACGAGATCCAAAGCTGAGATGGGTTTCTTTGCTTCGTATGTTCCACCGATATCAGGTAAAACACAAAGACAAGTTCTGCTAAATCTGTGTAGTTCTTCTGCAATTATTTCAAGCAAGGTATTTCGTTCCCTTCGATCTTTTAGTTGGTAGAGCGGAGGAATTTAGGTTCATAATGTCGGTAATCCTTAGGTCTCGGG
>NW_025739873.1:0-541 GCF_021292245.1 Micropterus dolomieu
AAAGAAACACACACACACGTAAAGAAACACACACACACGTAAAGAAACACACACACGTAAAGAAACACACACATAAAGAAACACACACACGTAAAGAAACACACACATAAAGAAAACACACACATAAAGAAACACACACACGTAAAGAAACACACACATAAAGAAACACACACACATAAAGAAACACACACACATAAAGAAACACACACACGTAAAGAAACACACACATAAAGAAACACACACACGTAAAGAAACACACACATAAAGAAACACACACACACACACACATAAAGAAACACACACACACATAAAGAAACACACACACACACACATAAAGAAACACACACACACACACACATATAGAAACACACACACACATAAAGAAACACACACATAAAGAAACACACACACACACACACACATAAAGAAACACACACATAAAGAAACACACACACACATAAAGAAACACACACACACGTAAAGAAACACACACACACGTAAAGAAACACACACATAAAGAAACACACACACATAAAGAAAC
>NW_025739874.1:0-786 GCF_021292245.1 Micropterus dolomieu
GAAACCAGTTTACACCAGTACACAGAGTCTGAAACCAGTTTACACCAGTACACAGAGTCTGAAACCAGTTTACACCAGTACACAGAGTCTGAAACCAGTTTACACCAGTACACAGTCTGAAACCAGTTTACACCAGTTTATACAAGTACACACAGTCTGAAACCAGTTTACACCAGTACACAGAGTCTGAAACCAGTTTACACCAGTACACACAGTCTGAAACCAGTTTACACCAGTACACACAGTCTGAAACCAGTTTACACCAGTACACACAGTCTGAAACCAGTTTACACCAGTACACACAGTCTGAAACCAGTTTGCACCAGTTTGAACCCAGTTTACACCAGTACACACAGTCTGAAACCAGTTTACACCAGTACACACAGTCTGAAACCAGTTTACACCAGTACACACAGTCTGAAACCAGTTTACACCAGTACACAGAGTCTGAAACCAGTTTACACCAGTTTACACCAGTACACAGAGTCTGAAACCAGTTTACACCAGTTTATACCAGTACACAGTCTGAAACCAGTTTACACCAGTTTATACCAGTACACAGTCTGAAACCAGTTTACACCAGTACACACAGTCTGAAACCAGTTTACACCAGTTTACACAGTCTGAAACCAGTTTACACCAGTTTACACAGTCTGAAACCAGTTTACACCAGTACACACAGTCTGAAACCAGTTTACACCAGTTTATACCAGTACACAGTCTGAAACCAGTTTACACCAGTTTATACCAGTACACAGTCTGAAACCAGTTTACACCAGTACACAG
>NW_025739875.1:0-987 GCF_021292245.1 Micropterus dolomieu
CCACCGCTGTGTATTCCTTTAAAACTACCGCTGCGTATTCCTTTAAAACCACTGTGTATTCCTTTAAAACCACTGTGTATTCTTTTAAAACCACTGTGTATTCCTTTAAAACCACTGCGTGTTCTTTTAAAACCACTGTGTATTCCTTTAAAACCACTGTGTATTCCTTTAAAACCACTGTGTATTCCTTTAAAACCGCTGTGTATTCCTTTAAAACCACTGTGTATTCCTTTAAAACCGCTGTGTATTCCTTTAAAACCACTGCATATTCTTTTAAAGCCACCGCTGTGTGTTCCTTTAAAAACACTGCGTATTCTTTTAAAGCCACCGCTGTGTATTCCTTTAAAACCACTGCGTATTCTTTTAAAGCCACCGCTGTGTATTCCTTTAAAACCACTGCGTATTCTTTTAAATCCACTGCTGTGTATTCCTTTAAAACCACTGTGTATTCCTTTAAAACCACTGCGTATTCTTTTAAAACCACCGCTGTGTATTCCTTTAACACCACTGTGTAGTCCTTTAAAACCACTGCGTATTCTTTTAAATCCACTGCTGTGTATTCCTTTAAAACCACTGTGTAGTCCTTTAAAACCACTGCGTGTTCTTTTAAAACCGCTGTGTATTCCTTTAAAACCACTGCGTATTCTTTTAAATCCACTGCTGTGTATTCCTTTAAAACCACTGCGTATTCTTTTAAATCCACCGCTGTGTATTCCTTTAACACCACTGTGTAGTCCTTTAAAACCACTGCGTATTCTTTTAAATCCACTGCTGTGTATTCCTTTAAAACCACTGTGTAGTCCTTTAAAACCACTGCGTATTCTTTTAAATCCACCGCTGTGTAGTCCTTTAAAACCACTGCGTATTCTTTTAAATCCACTGCTGTGTATTCCTTTAAAACCACTGTGTATTCTTTTAAATCCACCGCTGTGTATTCCTTTAAAACCACTGTGTAGTCCTTTAAAACCACTGCGTATTCTTTTAAAT
>NW_025739876.1:0-1291 GCF_021292245.1 Micropterus dolomieu
TGAGCTAACAGCCACCTAATAAGTTCTAAATGGAGTTTTAATACCAAAACTGTATGATGGGTGTGGGACGCTGATTTGAGCTGTTGTGATTTGGGGCCCCTATGTGGCCCCTGAAAGAAACTAGCTTGGGAAAGGCGGCAGAAGGTTGAGATTCAAGATTCTTGATGGTGTTGTCTCTGTAAGTCTTCTGGGTAAGTTTGAAGCCATTTGGAGCTCAACTCAGAGATTTCTACATGAAAGCCTCTAAAAGGTAGAAACAGGCTGTTTTAGCCTGTACACACTGAGTTGATGGCTTCCAGTGACCTGTTGGACTTTGGAGTCAAATTTAACTCACTTTCTGTTGTTTTACACAGATCAGTTACAGGGCAGAGTGTTTCACTAGATCTCTTCTTTACAACAAAAAAATATCAATTTGATACAGCCATATTTCACTGAAAAGGACTCTCTTGCTTCTCAAGCCTAATCGTGTGTGTAAATCTCCTTTTGTGGACTTTATGAGCTAACAGCCACCTGATAAGTTCTAATGGAGTTTTAATACCAAAATACAACTATATGATGGGTGTGGGACCCTGATTTCAGGTGTTGTAATTTGGGGCTCCTATGTGGCCCCTGAAAGAAACTAGCTTGGGAAAGGCGGCAGAAGGTTGAGATTCAAAATTCTTGATGGTGTTGTCTCTGTGAGTCTTCTGGGTAAGCTTGAAGCCATTTGGAGCTCAACTCAGAGATTTCTACATGAAAGCCTCTAAAAGGTAGAAGCAGGCTGTTTTAGCCTGTACACACTGAGTTGATGGCTTCCAGTGACCTGTTGGACTTTGGAGTCAAATTTAACTCACTTTCTGTTGTTTGACACAGATCAGTCACAGGGCAGAGTGTTTCACCAGATTTCTTCTTTACAACTAACAATACCAATTTCATTCAGCCATATTTCACTGAACAGGACTCATGTAGAGATTTCTACATGAAAGCCTCTAAAAGGTAGAAGCAGGCTGTTTTAGCCTATACACACTGAGTTGATGGCTTCCAGTGACCTGTTGGACTTTGGAGTCAAATTTAACTCACTTTCTGTTGTTTTACACAGATCAGTCACAGGGCAGAGTGTTTCACCAGATTTCTTCTTTACAACAAAAAATACCAATTTGATACACCCATATTTCACTGAACAGGACTCTCTTGCTTCTCAAGCCTAAGCGAGTGTGTAAAGCTCCTATTGTGGACTTTATGAGCTGACAGCCACCTAATAAGTTCTAAGTGGAGTTTTAATACCAAAATACAACTGTATGATGGGTGTGGG
>NW_025739877.1:0-1018 GCF_021292245.1 Micropterus dolomieu
GTGGCCCCTGAAAGAAACTAGCTTGGGAAAGGCGGCAGAAGGTTGAGATTCAAGATTCTTGATGGTGTTGTCTCTGTGAGTCTTCTGGGTAAGTTTGAAGCCATTTGGAGCTCAACTCAGACATTTCTACATGAAAGCCTCTAAAAGGTAGAAGCAGGCTGTTTTAACCGGTACACACTGAGTTGATGGCTTCCAGTGACCTGTTGGACTTTGGAGTCAAATTTAACTCCCTTTCTGTTGTTTTACACAGATCAGTCACAGGGCAGAGTGTTTCACCAGATCTCACCTTTACAACTAACAATACCAATTTCATACAGCCATATTTGACTGAACAGGACTCTCTTGCTTCTCAAGCCTAAGCGACTGTGTAAAGCTCCTTTTGTGGACTTTATGAGCTGACAGCTACCTAATAAGTTCTAAATGGAGCTTTAATACCAAAATACGAGTATGATTGGTGTGGGATGCTGATTTGAGATGTTGTGATTTGGGGCCCCTATGTGGCCCCTGAAAGAAACTAGCTTGGGAAAGGCGGCAGAAGGTTGAGATTCAACATTCTTGATGGTGTTGTCTCTGTAAGTCTTCTCGGTAAGTTTGAAACCATTTGGAGCTCAACTCAGACATTTCTACATGAAAGCTTCCAACAGGTAGAAGCAGGCTGTTTTAGCCTGTACACACTGAGTTGATGGCTTCCAGTGACCTGTTGGACATTGGAGTCAAATTTAACTCACTTTCTGTTGTTTTACACAGATCAGTCACAGGACAGAGTGTTTCACCAGATCTCACCTTTACAACAAACAATACCAATTTCATACAGCCATATTTTACTGAACAGGACTCATGTAGACATTTCTACATGAAAGCCTCTAAAAGGTAGAAGCAGGCTGTTTTAACCGGTACACACTGAGTTGATGGCTTCCAGTGACCTGTTGGACTTTGGAGTCAAATTTAACTCACTTTCTGTTGTTTTACACAGATCAGTCACAGGGCAGAGTGTTTCACCAGATCTCACCTTTACAAC
>NW_025739878.1:0-753 GCF_021292245.1 Micropterus dolomieu
AACACTGCAAATACACACTGCAAATACACAAACACTGCAAACACACACTGCAAATACACACTGCAAATACACAAACACTGCAAACACACACTGCAAATACACACTGCAAATACACAAACACTGCAAACACACACTGCAAATACACACACACTGCAAACACACACAGCAAACACACACACACTGCAAACACGCACACACTGCAAACACACACACACTGCAAACACGCACACACTGCAAATACACAAACACTGCAAACACACAAACACACAGTGCAAATACACAAACACTGCAAACACACACTGCAAACACACACTGCAAATACACAAACACTGCAAACACACACTGCAAACACACAAACACTGCAAACACACACTGCAAATACACAAACACTGCAAACACACACTGCAAATACACAAACACTGCAAACACACACTGCAAATACACAAACACTGCAAACACACACACACTGCAAATACACACTGCAAACACACACACACTGCAAATACACAAACACTGCAAACACACACTGCAAATACACAGTGCAAATACAAAAACACTGCAAACACACACTGCAAATACACAGTGCAAATACACAAACACTGCAAACACACACTGCAAATACACAAACACTGCAAACACACACTGCAAATACACAAACACTGCAAACACACACTGCAAATACACACACACTGCAAACACACACTGCAAACACACACACACACTGCAAACACACACTGCAAACACACACACACT
>NW_025739879.1:0-1095 GCF_021292245.1 Micropterus dolomieu
CTGAGCTAGCTCCGCCTTCTGCCTGCACTGCCACTGCTTCCTCCCTGTTCTCCACTTGTGGGGCAGCTGCAGGCCCCTCCCCTTCTCCCGCCTCTACTGGTCCTTCTCCTCCAATCACAGGATTTGGCGGGAGATTTGAATTCTCCAGCCCAGCCTCTTCAATTAGCTCTCTAACTGCTTCATCTTGTCCGCCATTTTGTGCCTTTTCCTTTGGCTTTGCTGCCTTTAATTTGTTGGCAAATGACTTAGGGCAATCTCTGAAGAGGTGGTTTGTTTCTCCACAAAGATTGCACTTTCTGCCATTGGTGCATTCCTCGAAAGTATGCCCAATTTCTCTACATTTACCACAAATGATCTGCTGGCACGCTTCTGCCAGGTGCCCATTCTCACCACACTTGCGGCAGAGTTTGGGCTGGCCCTGGTAATGAATGTAGCCCCTGTTGTTTCCCAGAACTATCATGGATGGCAGATGTTTCAGGCCCCGGAAGCCTTGAGGGTCTTGCCATTGTTGGATGGGGACCCTCCAAGCGCAATTCCAGATGCCATCCTCATCTCTCACTTTGGTAGCCTGGCCTTTAACAGTGCAAAATCTACCCAGCCACAAACAAATGTCATCTGCATTCACAGTCTCATTGAACATTCTAACAATTACCGTTTTAGCGGCATTATCAGTCACTTTCTCAACGTTAAACGCAGTAAATTGGGGTTTTTCATTTTCGAAGCGTGTCCAGAAATCTCTGAACACGGCAGCAGAGACAAAACTCACATCAAATCCCTTTCCAAATGGCAGAGTCAAAATACAATTTATATCCTGTGGGGAGAATTTCAAAACGTTCTGAATCATTTTCCTTGAGAAGTCAAGCCTTGACATAACAAGGGTTTTCCCATCTTTTTCTTTGAATGTAAATCTGACACTGTGGTGCCTCCTCATGCCGGCATGGTTGGCCGCCATGGTGGAGGCACCACAATGTAAAAGTGGTAAAAGAACCTAAAACACCAAAAATAGAAAAAAACCAAGGCAACTAAAATAAGGTAAAAGAATGCTCTAAAAAGAGCAATAAAAGCTACTAGAAATGTTAGAAAAGTGAATAAAAC
>NW_025739880.1:0-1204 GCF_021292245.1 Micropterus dolomieu
TATCATTAGCTGCTAACTTGAGACATAATAAAGACCAACATTCAGCTAACATGTAAAACATCAGTATCATTAGCTGCTAACTTGAGACATAAGACAAACATTCAGCAAACATGTAAATATCAGTAGCATTAGCTGCTAAGTTGAGAGATAATAAAGACCAACATTCAGCTAACATGTAAAATATCAGTATCATTAGCTGCTAACAATCATAACTAAGAGTAACATCCATCTAACATGTAAATATCAGTATCATTAGCTGCTAACTTGAGACAAAAGACCAACATTAAGCTAACATGTAAAATATCAGTATCATTAGCTGCTAATTTGAGACATAATAAAGACCAATATTCAGCAAACATGTAAAATATCAGTATCATTAGCTGCTAACTTGAGACATAATAAAGACCAACATCCAGCTAACATGTAAAATATCAGTATCATTAGCTGCTAACTTGAGACATAATAAAGACCAACATTCAGCTAACATGTAATATATCAGTATCATTAGCTGCTAACAATCATAACTAAGTAACATCCAGCTAACATGTAAATATCAGTATCATTAGCTGCTAACTTGTGACAAAAGACCAACATTCAGCGAACATGTAAAATATCAGTATCATTAGCTGCTAACAATCATAAGTAAGAGTAACATCCAGCTAACATGTAAATATCAGAATCATTAGCTGCTAAGTTGAGACATAAGACCAACATTCAGCGAACATGTAAATATCAGAATCATTAGCTGCTAACTTGAGACATAATAAAGACCAACATCCAGCTAACATGTAAAATATCAGTATCATGAGCTGCTAACTTGAGACATAAGACAAACATTCAGCGAACATGTAAATATCAGTAGCATTAGCTGCTAACAATCATAACTAAGAGTAACATCAAGCTAACATGTAAATATCAGTGTCATTAGCTGCTAACATTAGTCATAATAAAAGATAAATAGCTAACATAAAAAAAATCAGTATTATTAGCTGCTAACGTGAGACATAATAAAGACCAACATTCAGCAAACATGTAAAATATCAGTATCATTAGCTGCTAACTTGAGACATAAGACAAACATTCAGCGAACATGTAAATATCAGTAGCATTAGCTGCTAACAATCATAACAAAGACAAACATTCAGCAAACATGTAAATATCAGTATCATTAGCTGCTAAGTTGAGACATAATAAAGACCAACAT
>NW_025739881.1:0-1043 GCF_021292245.1 Micropterus dolomieu
AATTTCGATGGTCGGGGGGCAGACACCGTCACTATAGGATTTTCACTAAGTAACTCCTGAAATGGAGGAGCAGAGAAGTGTGTTAGACTGCGACTCTGCGTAGGGTTTTGGGTGGGTAACTGCTGAAAAAGAAAAGGATCCAGTCCGCCTGGAAGTCCCTAGCCAGGATCAGACGCTCTCCCGTCCAAGTCCTAAGCAGGCCCTGCCAAGCCTGGCTTCCGAGATCAGGCGAGATCGGGCAGTCCCAGGCCGGAATGGCCGTAAGCTGCCTTTGCACACCCCAGAAGGGCCTTCAAAACACGATGTAACATTTACACAGCACTGTGTACAGGATAGGGAGAAAAAGAAGCAGTAGCAGCAGCAGCGCCCCCTGCTGTTTCCTAAAGAGACGTTCAAAAGATCTCCTTTCACCGAAGCGCCCTCTGCCGTTTTTCGAAGGCGAAGCGAAAAAGGCTTACAGCACCGGGTATTCCCAGGCGGTCCCCCATCCAAGTACTAACCAGGCCCTGCTCTGCTTAGCTTCCGAGATCTGACGAGATCGGGCGCTCCCAGAGCGGTGTGGACGTAAGCCACTCAGGCACCCCCAAACGGCACTTCAAAAGATGTTCTACGGCTAATTGACAAAAAACGTATTCTGCCCATAATGTCCAAGGTGCTCCAGAGTCACTTGGAATCCACAGGCACTGATTCCTGGGTAAACATCCAGGAACCGGGACACCGTTCACGCTGGCAGTCCACAGACAGGAATAGGCACCCGTTCCCGGGTATGGGTACAGCGACAAGGCCACCTTCAGCCGGAGGTCCTCACTCACAAACAGACGCTCATTCCTGGGTGGACATTCAGGAAAAGGATCCAGTCCACCTGGAAGTCCCTAGCCAGGATCAGACGCTCTCCCGTCCAAGTCCTAAGCAGGCCCTGCCAAGCCTGGCTTCCGAGATCAGGCAAGATCAGGCAGTCCCAGGCCGGAATGGCCGTAAGCTGCCTTTGCACACCCAAGACGGGCCTTCAAAACACGATGTAACATTTACACAGCACTGTGTAC
>NW_025739882.1:0-948 GCF_021292245.1 Micropterus dolomieu
CGACAAAAAGAACATTAAAAAACTGTTATGGTTATCATAACACTGCGCAAAAGTTGTTGTTCTTCTGGCACGTGGACAGTTAACAATGAGCTCAAGGTCCACTACCACCTTATACCAGACTGGAAAGGGTCAACCCTGATTTGCATGTAGCCTGGGAAAACCCCAACGGCTTGCAATCAGATTTATGATCTGACCAGCAGAGGCACAAATATGTGGATGAAAGTGTCCTAATGACTAGGGTAAAGTAAACGGTCCTAATGCATCATACTTCCATCCATGAATGACGACGACAACAGGCACAATAAACTAGTAGCCTTTCTTGGCAGTTAGAACACAATATATGTATAATCTTTACTTCGCCAGACAGTCATAGCACAGTCTGACATGTCTAGGGTAAAGTGGACCTGTTAGACTTGTGGACGTAACGTGCATGTTCGCGGGAAGTCTGCAAGTTCCGTTTGAATGCATCACACTTCCATCCACGAATGATGACGATAGCAGGCACAATAAACGAGTCGCCTGAACAGGGACTTGAACCCTGGACCCTCAGATTAAAAGTCTGATGCTCTACCGACTGAGCTACCCAGGCTTCAAAAAGCAGCGCTCTTGATGAAACAGTCTCGCTAACTCCTAATCCCAATTTACATACTAATACACCAATAGTGCACTTTCTTGGCAGTTAGTACAAAAGACATTTACAATCGTTACTTCACCAGGCAGTCATAGCACAGTCTGACATGTTCATCAAAGTCCGACAAAAAGAACATTAAAAAACTGTTATGGTTATCATAACACTGCGCAAAAGGTTGTTCTTCTGGCACGTGGACAGTTAACAATGAGCTCAAGGTCCACTACCACCTTATACCAGACTGGAAAGGGTCAACCCTGATTTGCATGTAGCCTGGGAAAACCCCAACGGCTTGCAATCAGATTTATGATCTGACCAGC
>NW_025739883.1:0-452 GCF_021292245.1 Micropterus dolomieu
GGGCGGACGTCCCGAGGGCGGAGCAGGGGGACCAAGGGGTTCGGGCGGACGTCCCGAGGGCGGAGCAGGGGGACCAAGGGGTTCGGGCGGACGTCCCGAGGGCGGAGCAGGGGGACCAAGGGGTTCGGGCGGGCCGGGTTGGTCCGACGGGCAGCCCGAGGGCGAAACAGAGGGACCAAGGGGTTCGGGGGGGCCGGGTTGGTCCGACGGGCAGCCCGAGGGCGGACAGGGGGAGCCAGGAAGTTCGGGGGGGCCGGGTTGGTCCGACGGGCAGCCCGAGGGCGGACAGGGGGAGCCAGGAAGTTCAGGGGGGCAGGGTTGGTCCGACGGGCAGCCCGAGGGCGGACAGGGGGAGCCAGGAAGTTCAGGGGGGCAGGTCGAATGCAGAGCAGGAGAGCCAGGGAGATCCGGCGGGCAGGCCGAGGGCGGAACAGGGGAGCCATGAGGGTCCG
>NW_025739884.1:0-1052 GCF_021292245.1 Micropterus dolomieu
CTCCCCCAAACGGCCCTTCAAAAGATGTTCTACGGCTAATTGACAAAAAAGGTATTCTGCCCATAATGTCCAAGGTGCTCCAGAGTCACTTGGAATCCACAGGCACTGATTCCTGGGTAAACATCCAGGAACCGGGACACCGTTCACGCTGGCAGTCCACAGACAGGAATAGGCACCCGTTCTCGGGTATGGGTACAGCGACAAGGCCACCTTCAGCCGGAGGTCCTCACTCACAAACAGACGCTCATTCCTGGGTGGACATTCAGGAAAAGGATCCAGTCCGCCTGGAAGTCCTTAGCCAGGATCAGGCGCTCTCCCGTCCAAGTCCTAAGCAGGCCCTGCCAAGCCTGTCTTCCGAGATCAGGCGAGATCGGGCAGTCCCAGGCCGGAATGGCCGTAAGCTGCCTTTGCACACCCCAGAAGGGCCTTCAAAACACGATGTAACATTTACACAGCACTGTGTACAGGATAGGGAGAAAAAGAAGCAGCATCAGCAGCAGCAGCAGCGCCCCCTGCTGTTTCCTAAAGAGAGGTCCAAAAGATCTCCTTTCACCGAAGCGCCCTCTTCCGTTTTTCGAAGGCGAAGCGAAAAAGGCTTACAGCACCGGATATTCCCAGGCGGTCAACCGTCCAAGTACTAACCAGGCCCTGCTCTGCTTACGTTCCGAGATCAGATGAGATCGGGCGCTCCCAGAGCGGTGTGGCCGTAAGCCACTCAGGCGCCCCCAAACGGCCCTTCAAAAGATGTTCTACGGCTAATTGACAAAAAACGTATTCTGCCCATAATGTCCAAGGTGCTCCAGAGTCACTTGGAATCCATAGGCACTGATTCCTGGGTAAACATCCAGGAACCGGGACACCGTTCACGCTGGCAGTCCACCGACAGGAATAGGCACCCGTTCCCGGGTATGGGTACAGCGACAAGGCCACCTTCAACCGGAGGTCCTCACTCACAAACAGACGCTCATTCCTGGGTGGACATTCAGGAAAAGGATCCAGTCCGCCTGGAAGTCCCTAGCCAGGATTAGACGCTCTCCCGTCCAAGTCCTAAG
>NW_025739885.1:0-1228 GCF_021292245.1 Micropterus dolomieu
TCTGAGATGAAAGTCAGCATTCTACATTTAGTGTCAGTAGTGTCAGCATTCTGAGATTAAAGTCAGCATTCTAAATTTAGTGTCAGTAGTTTCAGAGATCTGAGATTAAATTTAGAATGCTGACTTTAATGTCAATTCTGAGTTTAGTGTCAGTATTCTGAGTTTAGTGTCAGCATTCTGAGATTAATGTCAGCATTCTAAATTTAGTGTCAGTATTCTGAGTTTAATGTCAGCATTCTGACATTAAAGTCAGCATTCTAAATTTAGTGTCAGTAGTGTCAGCATTCTGAGATGAAAGTCAGCATTCTGAGTTTAGTGTCAGTATTCTGAGATGAAAGTCAGCATTCTAAGTTTAGTGTCAGTAGTGTCAGTGATCTGAGATTAAAGTCAGCATTCTGAGTTTAGTGTCAGTATTCTGAGATGAAAGTCAGCATTCTAAGTTTAGTGTCAGTATTCTGAGATTAAAGTCAGCATTCTGAGTTTAGTGTCAGTAGTGTCAGCATTCTAAATTTAGTGTCAGTAGTGTCAGCATTCTGAGATGAAAGTCAGCATTCTAAATTTAGTGTCAGTAGTGTCAGCATTCTGAGATTAATGTCAGCATTTTGAGATTAAAGTCATCATTCTAAGAAAGTGTCTGTAGTGTCAGAGTTCTGAGATTAAAGTCAGCATTCTAAATTTAGTGTCAGTAGTGTCAGAGATCTGAGATTAAAGTCAGCATTCTAAGAAAGTGTCAGTATTCTGAGTTTAATGTCAGCATTCTGAGATTAAAGTCAGCATTCTAAGAAAGTGTCAGTAGTGTCAGAGTTCTGAGATTAAAGTCAGCATTCTGAGTTTAGTGTCAGTATTCTGAGATGAAAGTCAGCATTCTACATTTAGTGTCAGTAGTGTCAGCATTCTGAGATGAAAGTCAGCATTCTAAATTTAGTGTCAGTAGTGTCAGCATTCTGAGATTAATGTCAGCATTCTGAGATTAAAGTCATCATTCTAAGAAAGTGTCAGTAGTGACAGAGTTCTGAGATGAAAGTCAGCATTCTACATTCAGTATTCTGAGTTTAATGTCAGCATTCTGAGATTAAAGTCAGCATTCTAAATTTAGTGTCAGTTCTGAGTTCAGTGTCAGCATTCTGAGATTAAAGTCAGCATTCTAAGAAAGTGTCAGTAGTGTCAGAGTTCTGAGATTAAAGTCAGCATTCTGAGTTTAGTGTCAGTATTCTGAGATGAAAGTCAG
>NW_025739886.1:0-1744 GCF_021292245.1 Micropterus dolomieu
GTAGTGTCAGCATTCTGAGATTAATGTCAGCATTCTGAGATTAAAGTCAGCATTCTAAGAAAGTGTCAGTAGTGTCAGCATTCTGAGATTAAAGTCAGCATTCTAAGAAAGTGTCAGTAGTGTCAGAGTTCTGAGATTAAAGTCAGCATTCTAAATTTAGTGTCAGTAGTGTCAGAGATCTGAGATTAAAGTCAGCATTCTAAGAAAGTGTCAGTATTCTGAGTTCTGAGATTAAAGTCAGTATTCTAAATTTAGTGTCAGTAGTGTCAGCATTCTGAATTTAGTGTCAGTATTCTGAGATGAAAGTCAGCATTCTAAATTTAGTGTCAGAGTTCTGAGATGAAAGTCAGCATTCTAAATTTAGTGTCAGTAGTGTCAGCATTCTGAGATTAATGTCAGCATTCTAAATTTAGTGTCAGCATTCTGAGATTAATGTCAGCATTCTGAGATTAAAGTCAGCATTCTAAGAAAGTGTCAGTAGTGTCAGAGTTCTGAGATTAAAGTCAGCATTCTAAATTTAGTGTCAGTAGTGTCAGAGATCTGAGATTAAAGTCAGCATTCTAAGAAAGTGTCAGTATTCTGAGTTTAATGTCAGCATTCTGAGATTAAAGTCAGCATTCTAAATTTAGTGTCAGTTCTGAGTTCAGTGTCAGCATTCTGAGATTAAAGTCAGCATTCTAAGAAAGTGTCAGTAGTGTCAGAGTTCTGAGATTAAAGTAAGTATTCTAAATTTAGTGTCAGTAGTGTCAGCATTCTGAATTTAGTGTCAGTATTCTGAGATGAAAGTCAGCATTCTAAATTTAGTGTCAGAGTTCTGAGATGAAAGTCAGCATTCTAAATTTAGTGTCAGTAGTGTCAGCATTCTGAGATGAAAGTCAGCATTCTAAGTTTAGTGTCAGTAGTGTCAGCATTCTGAGATTAAAGTCAGCATTCTGAGTTTAGTGTCAGTATTATGAGATGAAAGTCAGCATTCTACATTTAGTTTCAGTAGTGTCAGCATTCTGAGATGAAAGTCAGCATTCTAAATTTAGTGTCAGTAGTGTCAGCATTCTGAGATTAATGTCAGCATTCTGAGATTAAAGTCATCATTCTAAGAAAGTGTCAGTAGTGTCAGAGTTCTGAGATTAATGTCAGCATTCTAAATTTAGTGTCAGTATTCTGAGTTTAATGTCAGCATTCTGACATTAAAGTCAGCATTCTGAGTTTAGTGTCAGTATTCTGAGATGAAAGTCAGCATTCTAAGTTTAGTGTCAGTAGTGTCAGAGTTCTGAGATTAAAGTCAGCATTCTGAGTTTAGTGTCAGAGTTCTGAGATTAAAGTCAGCATTCTGAGTTTAGTGTCAGCATTCTGAGATTAAAGTCATCATTCTAAGAAAGTGTCAGTAGTGTCAGAGTTCTGAGATGAAAGTCAGCATTCTACATTTAGTGTCAGTAGTGTCAGCATTCTGAGATTAAAGTCAGCATTCTAAATTTAGTGTCAGTAGTTTCAGAGATCTGAGATTAAATTTAGAATGCTGACTTTAATGTCAATTCTGAGTTCAGTGTCAGTATTCTGAGTTTAGTGTCAGCATTCTGAGATTAATGTCAGCATTCTAAAGAAAGTGTCAGTATTCTGAGTTTAATGTCAGCATTCTGAGATTAAAGTCAGCATTCTAAATTTAGTGTCAGTTCTGAGTTCAGTGTCAGCATTCTGAGATTAAAGTCAGCATTCTATGAAAGTGTCAGTAGTGTCAGTATTCTGAGAT
>NW_025739887.1:0-1464 GCF_021292245.1 Micropterus dolomieu
GGCATGCTCATACTTTTAATATTTTTACTTTCTCATGTGTTTGCCATTTGTTTTGCACTGTTCTTTGAACCTGGTTCATTTCTGTGCTGCTGATGTGACATGAGAATTTCCCTCTGGGAATAAATAAAGAGTCTATTATTATTTTTAATTAACAAAAAACAGTGCTGAACCAAGACCTACCTGAGAGCTCTTTTTAGGAGAGTCAACAAAACAACACAAACATTTAAGATTCTTACTTTTGTTCAGCATCATTATGTCCAGCTTTGAAGTGAACAGGGACATGACGGTCGCTGTTCACGGACACACAGCTGGGTCCAGGAGAATCTGGTCTCTGCCGATGGATCCTGAACAATGAAATAACAAATCAGATGTGTCCTCAAAGCAGATTTAATAGACATATTTATGTGTTGGTGTCTCTGGTAGTGAGTTTTCAGCTGAATCTGCAGTTTCTCAGCGTTACAGAGTTTTATAGCGACTTTCAGTTGTTGTTTATCTGTCCAGCTGCATCTTTACTGTTAGTAGCTCAAAACTAAACTTCATTCACCTCCATTGAGCAAGAGGAGGCTCCATAGACAATGTTCTTATACATTCTCAAACCTGCATCCAGCTGTTTGTGGATTTTAACTGTGGTTTTGATATTTGGACTAAGATCTGCAAAATGTGAGACCAGTTTGAAAAAAGTGAAGAGTTCAGAACATGAAGTGATCAAAACAAAGACACCAAACCTCATCTCAGGAGAGACACAAACATTTAACATGCTGACCTTTGATCAGCAGAGTGGTGTCCACCTTTGAACTCAATAGGTTTGTCCATAGACCAGTGACTCTTGATGGACACACAGCTGGGTCCAGGTCCAGGTCCAGGTCCAGGTCCAGCAGAGTCTGGTCCCTGCTGCTGCTCTGGGCTTCAACACAACACACACAGAGCTTTGAGAGTGAATAATGATGGTGGAGTGATTTGAGTCCTGGACAGTTAGAGATCCTCATCTCACCTCTGAGCTTTGGTCTGGCTGTCATGTTCCCCACACAGAGTGCTTTTAGAGGGAGGGACTCCCTCCTCTCTGTCCTCACACTGATTCATAGCAGAGCCCACACCTTCACACAAACACAACAACATGCTGAGAGAGCTGCACTCATTCATTACAACAAGCTTTACATCTCAGGACACTTTAGTTCTCCTCAAGGTCTGTGTCTTTAAATCTTTATTTCTGTCTTTAAATGTTTAAATCATGACCAGAGAGACACAGGATGGCTGATTTTACTTTGGTCCTTTTCTATTCCTGTGAGGGCCCCTGATGGCTGAGGGGCCCTAATCAACCTCTAAGTTCCCCTCCACCCTGGGCTGGCTCTGGTCCATCTAGAAAGGGTCCTGGAGCCTCTGGTACAGCTGAGACCTGGGGCCTCATGTATAAACGCTGCCTACGTATAAAAAGGTTACGTACGCTGGTTTTCACGCACACGTGGG
>NW_025739888.1:0-852 GCF_021292245.1 Micropterus dolomieu
TAGTGTTATATTAGAGTCAGTGTGTAAATATTAGTGTTATATTAGAGTCAGTGTGTAAATATTAGTGTTAATATTAGAGTCAGTGTGTAAATATTAGTGTTAATATTAGTGTTATATTAGAGTCAGTGAGTAAATATCAGTGTTAATATTAGTGCCAGTGTGTAAATATTAGTGTTATATTAGAGTAAGTGTATTAATATTAGAGTCAGTGTATTAATATTAGAGTCAGTGTGTAAATATTAGTGTAAATATTCGCGTCAGTGTGTAAATATCAGTGTTATATTAGAGTCAGTGTGTAAATATTAGTGTTAATATTAGAGTCAGTGTGTAAATATTAGTGTTAATATTAGTGTTATATTAGAGTCAGTGTGTAAATATTAGTGTTAATATTAGAGTCAGTGTGTAAATATTAGTGTTAATATTAGTGTTAATATTAGAGTCAGTGTGTAAATATTAGTGTTAATATTAGTGTTATATTAGAGTCAGTGTGTAAATATTAGTGTTAATATTAGAGTCAGTGTGTAAATATTAGTGTTAATATTAGTGTTATATTAGAGTCAGTGAGTAAATATCAGTGTTAATATTAGTGCCAGTGTGTAAATATTAGTGTTATATTAGTGCCAGTGTGTAAATATTAGTGTTAATATTAGAGCCAGTGTGTAAATATCAGTGTTAATATTAGAGTGTGTAAATATCAGTGTTATATTAGAGTCAGTGTGTAAATATTAGTGTTATATTAGAGTCAGTGAGTAAATATTAGTATTAATATTAGAGCCAGTGTGTAAATATCAGTGTTAATATTAGTGTTATATTAGAGTCAGTGTGTAAATATTAGTGTTATATTAGAGTCAG
>NW_025739889.1:0-1238 GCF_021292245.1 Micropterus dolomieu
CTCAAAAGTGATGCGTTCCCTTCGATAGCTCAGTTGGTAGAGCGGAGGACTGTAGATTCATAATGTCAGAAATCCTTAGGTCGCTGGTTCAACTCCGGTTCGAAGGAGGTGCTTTATGTTTGTGTCCGACTGACAAAACAAGAAGCCGAGATGGGTTTCATTGCTTGATATGTTCAGACAAGCTTAGCTTGTCCACATCCAGCGCTAGAAGGTAAAACACACAGACAAAGATATGTTATGCCAATTCTCTGTAGTTCTTCTGCAGTTATTTAGAAACCGAGATGGGTTTCTTTGCTTGATATGTTCAGACAAGCTTAGCTTGTCCACATCCAGCGCTAGAAGGTAAAACACAGAGACATGTTCTGCTAATTCCGTGTAGTTCTTCTGCAATTATTTAGAAGCCGCGATGGGTTTCTTTGCTTGAAATGTTCAGACAAGCTTAGCTTGTCCACATCCAGTGCTAGCAGGTGAAACGCAGAGACAGAAACATGTTCTGCTAATTCTGTGTAGTTCTTCTGATATTTTTTAGAAGCTAAGATGGGTTTCTTTGCTTGATATGTTCAGACAAGCTGAGCTTGTCCACATCCAGCGCTAGTGGTGAAACACAGAGACATGTTCTTCTAATTCTGTGTAGTTCTTCTGCAATTATTTCAAGCAGGTAAGTCTGACTTTAGTCAACAATGAACCAGTTTTAAACAAGCATTTCCACAGTGTAATAAAGGTTTCTGTTATGTCCATGTCCTTGTTATTGGGTGTTCTCAAAAGTGATGCGTTCCCTTCGATAGCTCAGTTGGTAGAGCGGAGGACTGTAGGTTCATAAAGTCAGAAATCCTTAGGTTGCTGGTTCAACTCCGGCTCGAAGGAGGTGCTTTATGTTTGTGTCCGACTGACAAAACAAGAAGCCGAGATGGGTTTCATTGCTTGATATGTTCAGACAAGCTTAGCTTGTCCACATCCAGCGCTAGAAGGTAAAACACACAGACAAAGATATGTTATGCCAATTCTGTGTAGTTCGTCTGCAATTATTTAGAAACCGAGATGGGTTTCTTTGCTTGATATGTTCAGACAAGCTTAGCTTGTCCACATCCAGCGCTAGAAGGTAAAACACAGAGACATGTTCTGCTAATTCCGTGTAGTTCTTCTGCAATTATTTAGAAGCCGAGATGGGTTTCTTTGCTTGAAATGTTCAGACAAGCTTAGCTTGTCCACATCCAGTGCTAGCAGGTGAAACGCAGAGA
>NW_025739890.1:0-1091 GCF_021292245.1 Micropterus dolomieu
CATTCAAAAGTATTGCTCATAACTAGTTCACTGGTATTTGACGCTTTTTGACCCACACACATTCCCTATTCTGAACTTGCCTCCTTTCTCCAAACAAAACATTAAAGCACAAAACTTTACCAACTTAAAAATTCAAGAGCCTGAAGTTTGATCCTCCACCTGAGAAGCTGCTGTCCTTTGCTAAGAAATGTGTAACCCACATTACCCATGACAAAAAGACTATTACCGATGACACATTAAATGACAGGAATCCACTGTTGCTACATAGGAAGCAAGATAAATAAATTTCAATTAGGAAGTAAATGTTCAGCAGGAAGATTCTTAATGTTCTTTTTTTATTTGCTAAAAACAGATTTATTATGAACTTTCACCAGCCCTTTGAAAGGATTTAGCCCCCCAATTTTCCCAGTATATTGACCAATTATGACAATCACAGGATTTCAATCAATTTTACAATGTACATGTATCTTTAATCTGTATGTAGCGGAATGCATTTTGTTTGTTGTTTTGCATTACAAAAATGTCCACTGTTGGCTGGTACATAATGACACAAGTTCCCTCTTAGATAGCATGGATTGACACTCACACTCCAGCATGAATAAATAAAAAAGAAATTGATAATTTCTAAGAGAAACTTATAATTTAAACTAAATATAATCTGTGGTTACTTGGGGTTTGAAGAGACACTAAGTTTACAAGACTAGACGAGACACAATATTGGGTGTAAGTGTGAAATGTTAAGTAGTTCAAGTTCAAAGGCCTAACGATCATCATTGGTCGCAAGAAACCCTCCCCCACACTGCAGACAATCAGACACAGATTCTCACTGCAGACAATCAGACACACGTTCACACCCCTCACCTGCTCCAGGTCACCTCTCAGAGACAGCACTCACACTTTCTCCAGGATTTTGTATTTAGCTTAACTCTGCATTGGATGCTAATTCATAACAGTTTCCTACAACCACAAAAAGAAAACGGTAGAAATATATGTAGACATATGTTTAGTAAAAGTGCCCAAACACCCAATTCTAATAAAAATCTGATGATGGTACAGCCAAAGAGAGAAAATAAATACAGGAGAGAGGAGAT
>NW_025739891.1:0-777 GCF_021292245.1 Micropterus dolomieu
TGGCTGTACCCTTTACCGGGTGCCATGTGAAACGGGTAGGTTTCTTTAAATGTACTTTGAAGTAATTGCCTTGGCTCTGTAGTCTATTATATTTTTAATGTGTAGTTTTGCATGTCTTGAATTGAGTTCTTTCTTCAAAAAGCTCTTTGTATTACAGAGTGACCGCTACAGCCTGCAGTTGTTGTACGTCAACGCGTTTGATCAGACACAAGTTGCTACCGCATCTTGTGAGAGAAGCCCGAAGGTTGACCCAGGCGTATTTCCTCGCTCCAGTGGCCAATCCTATCCCACATTTAAGCGCATTGAGCCAATCCGAGCGCGGCCCCAACGGCCTGCATGTCCGCAACGGCCTGGCTCGCACCAAGAACCTTCATTGCCTCTAGGGCCTGGCTCGCACCAAGAACCTTCATTGCCTCTAGGGCCTGGCTTGCCGCAAGGGCCTTCTTACCCGCAACAGCCTGGCTCACCCCTAGGGCCTGGGTCACCCCAAGGGCCTTCATCCCCACAACAGCCTGGCTCGCCCCAAGAACCTTCATTGCCCCTAGGGCCTGGCTCGCCCCAAGAACCTTCATTGCCCCTAGGGCCTGGCTCGCCCCAAGAACCTTCATTGCCCCTAGGGCCTGGCTCGCCCCAACGGCCTTCATCCCCACAACAGCCTGGCTCACCCCAAGAGCCTTCATTGCCCCTAGGGCCTGGCTCGCCCCAACAGCCTGGCTCACCCCTAGGGCCTGGCTCGCCCCAAGAACCTTCATCCCCACAAGAACCTTCTTTGCCCCT
>NW_025739892.1:0-4881 GCF_021292245.1 Micropterus dolomieu
CTCTGACCTTCAGTAACCTCTGACTTCCTGTTGCAGGTGTGTCCGTGCTGCTGCAGCTGTCTGGGCTGACTGTTCCTGCAGGTGAGCTGAAGTGAAAACAACCACTGACACTAAAGAATAAGAAAACACCTTTAATCTGTTTGTCTGATCACCTGTTGCTCTCTCTCTGTCTGTCCTAAATGGCGTTCTGATCGATCAGCTCTATGTGATGCTAACTTGTTTCATAGCAAAATACAACCAGCTGGAATGAAGCGACAGACACATATTTTCAGAACTTACCGTGTAGTTCAACCTCCTTGCTTACTTTTCTACCAGCAGGCTGCTTTGTCCAGTTTCTGTATAAATATGAAGTAGTGTCACAGAGCTCTGGGTGCCCACAGATGGCTGCAATAACAACTGTGGTGGTTGGAAACTTGGCAGCTTGGCATGAGCAGAGAAGCACGAGTGAAGATTAATATAATTAAAGCTGCAAGCTGAGGCGCAGAAGCTGCAGCTCTGAAATATTACGTACTTTGGACGCTGCTTGAAGGATTTTAGAATCTCTTCGCTAGAGAGCAGCCGGTAACTATTAGTTATGTCCCAGTACAACAAGTGTGGAACATATTATGAAAGTATTATATAAATCACATGACAAGTGTCACACAGAACTTACTTCCTGTTGCCAGTAGGTGGCGCTAAAACTGTAACTGAATATTGGTACGTAAATGTGTTTATGGTGGGCACACCGTTCGAAAACCCACAGATTGAAAAACCTTTAATTGTCAGTAGCTTTAGACTAGACAGCAAAAATTTTAAGCCCGTGGGATTAATTCTCTAGGAGGAGTTTGTTAAAGTACAAAACCTGTAAATCGCCAAAAATTAACATGGGAACGGACTGACCTGATATAGGGGGCGTAATCGATTTTCGCTGTTCTAGCTGTTTTCCGTCCTAAAACAGCTGCGCTTTGTGTCAACAGAGACCATCTGGGGTGCGGCCATCTTGGTGAGGTCGGTGTCAGTGTTAAGTTTCTTTTCTGTCGTCAGATTGAAGTAGAGAAGAAGAGTTTGATTTGCTGGCGACCGGTAGGAGATACACAGACATCCAGGATATGTCTGGATTCGTCACGTCGAGATGAACAAAATGAGACCACATTGCAGCCCTGTAGGATGTTCTGTTCTCAAGCTGTGGGCGTGTAAAACATGGAGTGTTTGGTCATATATATTGACTGTTTTTATCAATATTACAATGTTTTGGAAGCTTTATGTTATTTGGAACGTGGTTGTATGGAGAGAAATAATGTTTTGAAGATAACTCCCAATAAAAGTGAACATATAAACAGTAAATATGGCCAAAACATGGACATTCGCCTGGTATATTTTTGAGTGATTGTGTAATAACTGTTGTATATCAGTATCTCATAAATAGGACTTAAACCAGCTTAGAGCGGTTCCTTTAATGCCAATGAAATGTTCCAGAACATATATAGTGGCTTGGCCAAACCAATTTACACATAAGGGGAAAACAAAATGGACGAATGAACAGAAAATGTTTACATAACCCTACAATGTGAAAATGTGTGCACTCCATTTAAACAGTGTATTGCTAAAGCAAATAAATGTATATTATACCTGAAATAAACTATTACTTTAACTAGGCCCGCTGCAAAAATAACTTAATGTGTAATTAAAACATGGCTTGTGTGCGGTATTACCATTGCTGGCTGTTAACCTGTGTGGCTTAGGCCATCACAGGCCTGCATGGCTTCTCTTACCACAGCTACGCAGACGATACGCAACTCTACCTATCCTTCCCGCCAGGCAACCCCACCATCTCGGCATGGATCGCATACTGTCTCTCGGACATATCTGCATGGATGAAGGCTCACTACCTTCAACTAAACCTCTGTAAGACTAAACTCTTTGTCATTCCAGCCAAGCAATCTGTCATCAAACATCAAACTACAAATTGGCTCCTCAACCATCACTCCAACCAGGGTGGTGAAAAACTTGGCTGTCCTTTTCAGACCATGTTGCTGCTGTCTCTCGGTCGTGCCGCTTTTCTCTGTACAACCTAAGGAAAATCAGGCCCTACCTCAGTACGCCACCCAGCTTCTGGTATAGACCATGGTTATGTCTCGCATCGACTATTGCAATGCCCTCCTAGCAGGTCTCCCAGCTTGTGCGGTGAAACCCTTACAAATGGTTCAGAACGCAGCAGCACGTCTGGTTTTTGATCAGCCCAAAAGGACTCATGTCACTCCAGTTACTCAGTGACCTCCACTGGCTCCCCGTGGCCTCCAGAATCAGATTCAAGTCACTAACGCTGCATACAGAGTGACTACTGGGTCTGCACCATCTACCTAAACTCCATAATACAAACTTACGTTCCTTCTCGGCCGCTACGCTCCTCCAACGAACGCCGCCTGGCTCTGCCATCCCTTCACACAAAGCAATCCCAATCCCTGTTCTCATCTGTGACACCACGATGGTGGAACGAGCTACCACACGCCATCAGAGCAGGGGCGTCACTCTCTAACTTCAAGAAGCTCTTGAAAACTCACACTTCCTCTTATAACACTTCTAACTCCACAAGCATGCACTTCCTGTGCTCCTCGTCTATCCCCTTAGTATTATCCTGTATTGATTGCACTTTTTGTTAACTCTTACTTCCTTCCCTACGTATTTACCCCATTGATGTGATGTACTTTTAGCTCTTACTAGTATGTATTGTCAGTTATAGATCTGGTGCTGTATTTGATGCTCTGTTTTTGCTTTTATGTTGTTCTTCAAATGTAACTCACTTTGGATAAAAGCGAATTACATGTCAATATAACAATATGTGGCTCTGGTCTGATGGTCTAACTGTTTTCTTCTTCTGCAGATTCTAATGTTACTCTGGAGATTCCTGCACCTCCTGTGAAGGCAGGAAGTGATGTCACTCTGCGCTGTAGAAGCAACGATCAGGTCGCACTCGAAGCCTTTTTCATCAGGGATGGATTTATCATTGGATCTGGACCTGAAGGACAGTTTACCATCAGGAACATCAATCAGTCTGATGAAGGTCCCTACTGGTGTTATTTTGATCAGACTGCTGAATCTCCTCGGAGATGGCTGAGCGTCAGAGGTCAGTACGCTGAAATCACTTCCTGTTTATAGATATGAACTAACCTGCTGACCTGATGATAAACTGATCACTGCACTGATCCAGGTTCTACTGATTCCTCCTGCATGATCTGGTCTGATGGTCTAACTGTTTTCTTTTTCAGATGATGAGGCTCAGGTTATTCTGGAGATTTCTGCACTTCCTGTAATGGCAGGAAGTGATGTCACTCTGCACTGTAGAACGAAAGATAACATCTCACACGAAGCCTTCTTCATCAGAGATGGTTCTAAACTTGGATCTGGACCTGAAGGACAGTTTACCATCAACAACTTCAGTCAGTCTGATGAAGGTCTCTACTGGTGTTATTTTGATCAGACTGCTGAATCTCCTCACAGATGGCTGAGGGTCAGAGGTCAGGACACTGACATCACTTCCTGTTTAAAGATATTAACTTACCTGCTGACCTGATGATAAACTGATCACTGTACTGATCCAACTAACTCTGTCTGTATGTGGCTCTGGTCTGAGGGTCTAACTCTGTATGTGGCTCTGGTCTGATGGTCTAACTCTGTCTGTATGTGGCTCTGGTCTGATGGTCTAACTCTGTCTGTCTGTGGCTCTGGTCTGATGGTCTAACTCTGTCTGTATGTGACTCCGGTCTGATGGTCTAACTCTGTCTGTATGTGGCTCTGGTCTGATGGTCTAATTCTGTCTGTATGTGGCTCTGGTCTGATGGTCTAACTCTGTATGTGACTCTGGTCTGATGGTCTAACTCTGTCTGTATGTGGCTCCGGTCTGATGGTCTAACTGTTTCTGTATGTGGCTCTGGTCTGATGGTCTAACTCTGTCTGCATGTGTCTCTGGTCTGATGGTCTAACTCTGTATGTGGCTCTGGTCTGATGGTCTAACTCTGTCTGTATGTGGCTCTGGTCTTATGGTCTAACTCTGTATGTGGCTCCGGTCTGATGGTCTAACTCTGTCTGTATGTGACTCTGGTCTGATGGTCTAAGTCTGTATCTGGCTCTGGTCTGATGGTCTAACTCTGTATGTGGCTCTGGTCTGATGGTCTAACTCTGTCTGTATGTGACTCCGGTCTGATGGTCTAACTCTGTCTGTATGTGGCTCTGGTCTGATGGTCTAACTCTGTCTGTATGTGACTCTGGTCTGATGGTCTAACTCTGTATGTGACTCTGGTCTGATGGTCTAACTCTGTCTGTATGTGGCTCCGGTCTGATGGTCTAACTGTTTCTGTATGTGGCTCCGGTCTGATGGTCTAACTCTGTATCTGGCTCTGGTCTGATGGTCTAACTCTGTATGTGGTTCTGGTCTGATGGTCTAACTCTGTATGTGTCTCTGGTCTGATGGTCTAACTCTGTCTGTCTGTGGCTCTGGTCTGATGGTCTAACTCTGTCTGTATGTGACTCCGGTCTGATGGTCTAACTCTGTATGTGACTCTGGTCTGATGGTCTAACTCTGTCTGTATGTGGCTCTGGTCTTATGGTCTATCTCTGTATGTGGCTCCGGTCTGATGGTCTAACTCTGTCTGTATGTGACTCTGGTCTGATGGTCTAAGTCTGTATGTGGCTCTGGTCTGATGGTCTAACTCTGTCTGTATGTGACTCTGGTCTGATGGTCTAAGTCTGTATCTGGCTCTGGTCTGATGGTCTAACTCTGTATGTGGTTCTGGTCTGATGGTCTAACTCTGTATGTGGCTCTGGTCTGATGGTCTAACTCTGTCTGTATGTGGTTCTGGTCTGATGGTCTAACTCTGTATGTGGCTCTGGTCTGATGGTCTAACT
>NW_025739893.1:0-1402 GCF_021292245.1 Micropterus dolomieu
TGTGTGTGTGTGTGTGTGTGTGTGTGTGTGTGTTTAAAAAAATAATTAAAAATAAAATAAATAAAATGGTAAGCGTGTGTGTTTAAAAAATTTAAATATATAAAAAATAAAAATAAAACAGTAAGTGTGTCTGTTAATAAAAAGTATATATATATAAAAATTTAATTAAAATAAAATAAATAAAGAAAACGGTAAGCGCGCGTGTGTGTGTGTGTGTGTTTAAAAAAATTAAAATATATAAAAAATAAAAATAAAACAGTAAGTGTGTCTGTTAATAAAAAGTATATATATATAAAAATTTAATTAAAATAAAATAAAGAAAGAAAACAGTAAGAGCGTGTGTGTGTGTGTGTGTGTGTGTGTGTGTGTGTGTGTTGTGTGTGTGTGTGTGTGTGTGTGTGTGTGTGTGTGTGTGTTAAAAAAATAATATATAAAATATAAATTAAATAAATGAAACAAGCACTTTAAGAGGAAGAACAGGGAAACAAACAAAGAGAGTAGAGGAATAGGAAAAGAAACACATGGCATTAAAATGGCGTATGTCTAAATTGTATGGTTGAAGAAACAGCCTGTCTACTTTCAACACGGGGCATCATTCTTCCAATGACCGTTGGCACGACAATATCGACAGGTGTCAGTTTTAAATGATGCACTACGCCCTCCATTACAGATAAAACCCTGGGCTACCTGAGCAGAAGACTCCCCCTATACCCATGCTAACTTCAACAATGACTATCTAGCCAACTCCCCCCTAGTCTTCGTGCAGCTAATTGTGGAGGGTACTTATGCACTCGAAACCAGTGGGGTGAAAAAGGGCAACCAGAAAGCCAGTGACCCCGTCACAGCCGCGGAGGTGCTCCCGAGCAAAGCTCTACCCACGTTCACCGCCACCTAAACCACCACACCACGAAGGGAAATCGCTGTTAAGCCTAACAGGGGAAATTTCTCCTGCTCACACTAGAAAACCCAGCTAAGGTCCAACAAAACAAATTCAGCCAGCAGAGCTAAACCACTGACAAAAGGACCATGAACCTCTCTCCTACGGAGCTTTAACTGACCTAACCAAACCTGACATTTACCTCACAGACTGGTAAACAAATACCAAAATAGCTGGATGCTACACAGAACAAGCCGATCAACACCAAATAACAACAAGTTCCAGACGAGCCCCCACTTGTCACAAGCCAGCTCTTAGCCCGTGACAAAAAGGAGGTGAGACACAACAGGTTTGCACGCAAATGGTAGGATTTATAATAAAAGTAAAAGAAGGGTCAAATGATCACCAAAAATATGTTGTGTGGAAAAGTATGAATATCAGTTGTGTCAGCAGTGAATGGATGAGTGTGTGTGTGTGTGTGTGTGTGTGTGTGTGTGTGTGTGTGGTCAGGATAAACCAAAAAGA
>NW_025739895.1:0-1924 GCF_021292245.1 Micropterus dolomieu
AGTGAGCGGTGGTGTGTCCAGGTGTGCTGCATGAATGATTAGTCATTCACGTAAGTCATGTGTGGACCGCACCACATGCTGTATGTGCGCAGCTAACATTTCTGAGCCCCGTTTGTTTGGGTGAAGTCCGTCTGTCTTAAAAAGAGACATTCTTTGCCAGAAAATATTAAAATTATCCACATAACACACATGGTGAGCCCTGCAGGCGGACTGGAGCCAGTCGTGGAGGCCAAGGAGTCTACTGAAGCGGCCAGCACCGCGACCAACTGTGGGAATGGGACCAGAGATAAAAACGGACTTTCCACACTGCTTTAAAAAGTTAAAAAGACGGTTAAAATCTGATTTTGTCAGCTCAGACTGCCGAAGAGCTGTGTCATTTGTTCCGACATGGACTATCACTCTTGTGATGGAGGACGGGAGTGACGGCATCAGGTCCTGGAGTTTTTTTAAAATGACAGCCGTGGTGGCACCGGGGAAGCAGCGAGTGGTAGCGTTAAAGAAACGGATGTTTCTGGTTATGGAGTCACCAATTATTAGTGTGGTTGGGGAGAAAAGAGGACGAGGTGTGGTTCCAGAGCAGGACTGAGCAGAATCTGCTTCAACACTGCGTGCGGACTGAGGATGGAGTGTGTGAGCTGCCGAGTGTTGTGTTGGAGTAGCAGTAACAGACGGTGGTTGTCGTTAGACAGGGCTGCATAGCGGTTGGAGAGGCCGATGTGCGGAGGAGAGGCAGCCCCGTCCGAGCCTCTCTTAAAGCCACGGACCACCACTTCAGCCCAGGTTGACTGATGCTTCGGAGTCGAGCAGGATGAAAGCCTGGGAAGGCTAGAGGGGTCCCAAAACACGGTGTCCTGGATGTTGGCAAGAGAAACATCCATAAAGCCAGTCAGCAGGGAATTTTTCTCTTTGAGTTCCTCTGAAAGTCGTCGGATGTCTTCCATAAGGTCTAAGCAATCTTCTTGTTCACTTTCTTAAGGAGTGTGCAGTCCTCATGGGGCAGAGTTATCTCGGATAGTATAGTCACCGGAGCTTTGTTGCGATCAGTAGCGTTGATCGCGTTTCTACGGTCATCTAGCTTAAAATCCATGTCGGATGACTAAAATCCTTAACCCACGTAAAACTTAAGTTAAAAACTTAAGTTAAATAAAAAGGATATAAAAAATGTAACAAAAAAGAGTGGATTAAAACTGGATAAGAGTTCGGTTTAAGACGGAGCTTCCGACAGGTGGCTACAGACGCCAACGCATGCGCAGAGTGCAGATTACGTCAGCAATTACTTCAGCGATCTTGTGACAAGATGATGCAAGGTGTATGTATATGGTTTGGCCTGACAGTCTCCATCACAAAAACCTTTATAACCATAAACACAGAGCTTCCTTTAGTTCTTGCTCCACATCTCATTGGAAATAAATGGTGGGACCCGAGTGATGCAGACAGAAAGCACCGCCAGCAGGGAAGCCAGAACAAACCACCGTGGTGCTGGGCTGCGGCACCACCCTCACCCCATGCTTTAGAGACAGGGGCGGCTTCTCTGAGGACCACTTCCCCTCCAACAAACACAGCTTACTGTCGACCAAAAACACCCAAACACACACAGTAAACACAGTAGGAGGAAAAAAAGGAAGTCTCACTCACAAACTCTCAGCCACACTCACCAACACCAGACTCCCAGCATGCACAGAGAGAGAGAGAGGTACAAAACACAGAGGGCTAGAGAGATGCAGCGGTTGTGTAAAAGATTACAGTATCCGTAGAGTCATCCGGACAAACAAGGACTGTAAGTACAAGGATGGAAGGATAATGGTAACAGGGACAAGGCCTGAAGAAAACCTCCCGTGTTTCTGATGTTTATCTGGTCATCATTAAAGGGTCAAACCTCCAGAGCTCTGCTGCTGTTGTTAACCACATTCTCACAGAAACACTT
>NW_025739896.1:0-687 GCF_021292245.1 Micropterus dolomieu
AAAAAAAAAAAAAAAAAAAAAAAAAAAAAAAAAAAAAAAAATATAATCCGAGCAAATTCAATAGGGACCTCACACGGTCGTGCTCGGGCCCTAATAATCCGAGCAGATTCAATAGGGACCTCGCACGGTCGTGCTCGGGCCCTGTCAGCTCGCTCTGCTCCGTTAAAACTGAATTTACCATACAGAATTGAATACGAGTGCACTCCAGATTTAGGTGCAGCCAGCTGACCGTGTGCTTCTCCCTATACCGCAGTTCTGTGTCCATGCATGCAGCAAACTGAAAGCACTGTCTGTCGGAGCGTCTACGTGAAAAGAGAAGGAAGACATTGCTGGTAGTATTGTCTTCAGAGTTGTTAAACACCTCAGCGCACTGAAGGAAGCCATCTGACTGTGTGAGGGGCAAGATCGTTGATGTCTGCAGGTAGAGTAGGAGCTCTCCTGTCTGACTGGTCCACCAATAGCAGAGAAGATGACCCCTTGAGACACAGCCCCTCCTCATTTGCATAATGAGACAGAAATTTAAAAAGGACAGGCAGACATAAATACCATGGGTGAAAATAAATAAGGTAGAAAAATACAAAGGAAGAATAAAACAGACAAAAATATTAAAACACAAACATAAATAAATACATTAAAAAAATTAGTAATAAATAAAGTTGAAGATTATAACGGAGAATAAATAAATAA
>NW_025739897.1:0-561 GCF_021292245.1 Micropterus dolomieu
CCACTGCTAACACTAACAACACTACTGCTAACACAAACTACTGTTAACACTATCCACTGCTAACACTAACCACTGCTAACACTAACCACTGCTAACACAAACTACTGTTAACAATAACCACTGCTAACACTAACCACTCCTAACACTAACTACTGCTAACACAAACTACTGTTAACAATAACCACTGCTAACACTAACAACACTACTGCTAACACCAACCACTGCTAACACTAACCACTGCTAACACAAACTACTGTTAACACTATCCACTGCTAACTCCAACCACTGCTAACACTAACCACTGCTAACACAAACTACTGTTAACACTATCCACTGCTAACTCCAACCACTGCTAACACTAACCACTGCTGACACTAACAACACTACTGCTAACACAAACTACTGTTAACAATAACCACTGCTAACACTAACCACTGCTAACACAAACTACTGTTAACACTATCCACTGCTAACACTAACCACTGCTAACACAAACTACTGTTAACACTATCCACTGCTAACACCAACCACTGCTAACACTAACCACTGCTAACACTAACA
>NW_025739898.1:0-325 GCF_021292245.1 Micropterus dolomieu
AACACGTCTGACCCCATCCACCAACACGTCTGACTCCACCCACTAACACCAACACGTCTGACTCCACCCACTAATACGTCTGACTCCATCCACCAAAACATCTGACCCCACCCACCAACACGTCCGACTCCATCCACTAACACGTCTGACTCCACCCACTAACACCAACACATCTGACCCCATCCACCAACACGTCTGACTCCACCCACTAACACCAACACGTCTGACCCCATCCACCAACACGTCTGACTCCACCCACTAACACCAACACGTCTGACTCCACCCACTAATACGTCTGACTCCATCCACCAAAACATCTGACCCC
>NW_025739899.1:0-1147 GCF_021292245.1 Micropterus dolomieu
TGAAACGACAGGCTGAATAGGTGAGATAGAGGCTCAGCGATGATAGGGGCTGTGACTTTAATCAAGAAAGGGTCTAAGCCATCTGACCCGGATGTCTTTTTAGGGTCCAGATTAATGAGGTCATACAGCACCTGAGACTCCATAACAGGCTGGAGGGTAAAACTGTGTTACGGGTATTGATGACTAGGGGGATGTGTTTCACATCTAGTTACCTTTGATTTAATGGGAGAAAAGGGCACGTTGGATTGGCAGGGAGGTGTGGTTAAGTCAAACAGGGAGCCAGACTTAATGAAATGAAGATCGAAGAGCTCTGTCATACGGCCTTTGTCTGTGACAATGAAGTCATCAATGTTGAGGGACACTGGCAGCTGCAGCTGCAGGGAGGAGGGTCTACTTTCCATGCCCTTAACTATTTCCCAAAATTTACTGGGATTAGAACTACAAAGAGAGAGCTGTTCCTTATAATAATCTATTTTGGCCTTGCGGACCGACCTGAGTGCACTTATTCGGTTTTCATGCATGGTTGAATCGTTGGGCCTTGTTTCCATGTTGGAGGCTTTTTGGCTGCAAGTCCTCCATGAAGGCCCATACCTCTCCGGAAAGTAGGGTCCCGCTGTTTTCTGCAGCTCTGAGCTGATAGAACTGCTGGACATCTTCACTGCGTCTAAGGTCCAAAGTGTTTCCCGTTTCTTTGTGCTTCTTCACATCTGCAAAGTCGGTTGCCTTGAAATGTCTGCCCGTGAGAGACCTTGCTGACGCAGTGTAACTACCTTGTGTCATGTTGCTGTGCTCGGCCTTGCCATGGTGAATGACTTTTGACAGTAAACTGTAAACTGTCCACTTGGAAACACATCCTTAAACTGTCACATACGACAAGATGAGCTGAAGGTTCGTGATTATCCAGAAGTGGACAGGTTGCACTCGCGCTTAAATTCAGGTTCCACCGAGATTTGAACTCGGATCACTGGATTCAAAGTCCAGAGTGCTAACCATTACACCATGGAACCACTACACAGAGACGGGAGGCAGTTTCTTACGCGAAATCACCATGTATATATTATCTATGCAGAGAACAGACGTGGGAGAGCTGTCGGGTTTGGCTGTTCCTCACCCAGTTGAATTCCTCCCCAAGCTGTTTCTGTTTCAG
>NW_025739900.1:0-422 GCF_021292245.1 Micropterus dolomieu
CTGGACAGGTCGCCAGTCCATCGCAGGGCCACACATAGACGAACAACCACTCACGCTCACACCTAAGGACAATTTAGGGTCGCCAATTAACCTAGACTGCATGTCTTTGGACGGTGGGAGGAAGCCGGAGTACCCGGAGAGAACCCACGCAGACACGGGGAGAACATGCAAACTCCACACAGAAAGGCCGGGGCAACCGGGGTTTGAACCCACGACCTTCTTGCTGTGAGGCGACAGTGCTAACCACCGCACCACCGTGCCACCAGTAGTGCTCGTTAAACATCCAAAATAACATCATTATGGTAATGGAAACAATTGAAAAAATGGGGCTGCATTATAGTAGAAGATTCTAAGCAAGAACAAACTTCCACTTTTACAGAGTTGAGAGACAGAGAACAAGGAAACACAGCTCTTGTAGTACA
>NW_025739901.1:0-1098 GCF_021292245.1 Micropterus dolomieu
AGTCAGCATTCTAAGAAAGTGTCAGTAGTGTCAGAGTTCTGAGATTAAAGTCAGTATTCTAAATTTAGTGTCAGTAGTGTCAGCATTCTGAATTTAGTGTCAGTATTCTGAGATGAAAGTCAGCATTCTAAATTTAGTGTCAGTTCTGAGTTCAGTGTCAGCATTCTGAGATTAAAGTCAGCATTCTAAGAAAGTGTCAGTAGTGTCAGAGTTCTGAGATTAAAGTCAGTATTCTAAATTTAGTGTCAGTAGTGTCAGCATTCTGAATTTAGTGTCAGTAATCTGAGATGAAAGTCAGCATTCTAAATTTAGTGTCAGTAGTGTCAGTATTCTGAGATGAAAGTCAGCATTCTATATGTAGTGTCAGTAGTGTCAGCATTCTGAGATGAAAGTCAGCATTCTAAGTTTAGTGTCAGAGTTCTGAGATTAAAGTCAGCATTCTAAATTGAGTGTCAGTATTCTGAGATGAAAGTCAGCATTCTATATGTAGTGTCAGTAGTGTCAGCATTCTGAGATGAAAGTCAGCATTCTAAGTTTAGTGTCAGTAGTGTCAGAGTTCTGAAATTAAAGTCAGCATTCTAAATTTAGTGTCAGCATTCTGAGATGAAAGTCAGCATTCTTAATTTACTGTCAGTAGTGTCAGAGTTCTGACATTAAAGTCAGCATTCTAAATTTAGTGTCAGCATTCTGAGATGAAAGTCAGCATTCTTAATTTAGTGTCAGTAGTGTCAGCATTCTTAGATGAATGTCAGCATTCTAAATTTAGTGTCAGCATTCTGAGATGAAAGTCAGCATTCTAAATTTAGTGTCAGTGGTGTCAGCATTCTGAGATGAAAGTCAGCATTCTAAGTTTAGTGTCAGTATTCTGAGATTAAAGTCAGCATTCTGAGTTTAGTGTCAGTAGTGTCAGCATTCTAAATTTAGTGTCAGTAGTGTCAGCATTCTGAGATGAAAGTCAGCATTCTAAATTTAGTGTCAGTAGTGTCAGCATTCCGAGATTAAAGTCAGCATTCTAAATTTAGTGCCAATTCTCAGTTTATTGTCAGTATTCTGAGTTTAGTGTCAGCATTCTGAGATTAACGTCAGCATTCTAAATTT
>NW_025739902.1:0-992 GCF_021292245.1 Micropterus dolomieu
CCCTCACCCCCAACCGGTCGAGGCAGATGGCCGCCCACCCTGAGCCATGGTTCTGCTCGAGGTTTCTGCCTCTTAAAAGGAAGTTTTTCCTTGCCTCTGTCGCCTAGTGCTTGCTCTTGGTGGGAACTGTTGGGCTTCTGTAAATATCATCACAGAGTACGGTCTAGACCTGCTCTTTTATGAAAAGCGCTGTGAGATAACTGTTGTTGTGATTTGGCGCTATATAAATAAAATTGAATTGAATTGAATTGAATGTAACATTTACACAGCACTGTGTAAAGGATAGGGAGAAAAAGAAGCAGCAGCAGAAGCAGCAGCAGCAGCAGCAGCGCCCCCTGCTGTTTCCTAAAGAGACGTTCAAAAGATCTCCTTTCACCGAAGCGCCCTCTGCCGTTTTTCGAAGGCGAAGCGAAAAAGGCTTACAGCACCGGGTATTCCCAGGCGGTCACCCGTCCAAGTACTAACCAGGCCCTGCTCTGCTTAGCTTCCGAAATCGGACGAGATCGGACGCTCCCAGAGCGGTGTGGCCGTAAGCCACTCAGGCGCCCCCAAACGACCCTTCAAAAGATGTTCTACGGCTAATTGACAAAAAACGTATTCTGCCCATAATGTCCAAGGTGCTCCAGAGTCACTTGGAATCCACAGGCACTGATTCCTGGGTAAACATCCAGGAACCGGGACACCGTTCACGCTGGCAGTCCACAGACAGGAATAGGCACCCGTTCCCGGGTATGGGTACAGCGACAAGGCCACCTTCAGCCGGAGGTCCTCACTCACAAACAGACGCTCATTCCTGGGTGGACATTCAGGAAAAGGATCCAGTCCGCCTGGAAGTCCCTAGCCAGGATCAGACGCTCTCCCGTCCAAGTCCTAAGCAGGCCCTGCCAAGCCTGGCTTCCGAGATCAGGCGAGATCGGGCAGTCCCAGGCCGGAATGGCCGTAAGCTGCCTTTGCACACCCCAGACGGGCCTTCAAAACACGATGTACGGGTA
>NW_025739903.1:0-870 GCF_021292245.1 Micropterus dolomieu
ACACACCATATCTGGGAAATGCACCACACCTGGGAAATGCGCCACACCCGGGAAACACACCACACCCGGGAAACGCACCACACCTGGGAAATGCACCATACATGGGAAACGCACAGAACGTAGGAAATGCACCACACCTGGGAAATGCACCACATCTGGAATATGCAACACACCTGGGAAACGCACCATACCTGGGAAACGCACCACACCCGGGAAATGCACCATACCCAGGAAACACACCACATCTGGAATATGCACCACACCCGAGAAATGCACCACACCTGGAATATGCACCACACTTGGGTCACGCACAGAACGTAGGAAATGCACCACATCTGGAATATGCACCACACCTGGGAAATGCACCACACCCAGGAAACACACCACATCTGGAATATGCACCACACCTGGGAAACGCACCACATCTGGAATATGCACCACATCTGGAATATGCACCACATAACCGGGAAATGTACCATACATGGGAAACACACAGAACGTAGGAAATGCACCACACCTGGGAAATGCACCACATCTGGAATATGCAACACACCTGGGAAACGCACCATACCTGGGAAACGCACCACACCCGGGAAATGCACCATACCCAGGAAACACACCACATCTGGAATATGCACCACACCCGAGAAATGCACCACACCTGGAATATGCACCACACTTGGGTCACGCACAGAACGTAGGAAATGCACCACATCTGGAATATGCACCACACCTGGAATATGCACCACACCTGGGAAACGCACCACATCTGGAATATGCACCACATCTGGAATATGCACCACATAACCGGGAAATGTACCATACATGGGAAACGTACAGAACGTAGGAAATGCACCACACCTGGAATAT
>NW_025739904.1:0-517 GCF_021292245.1 Micropterus dolomieu
GCGTCAGAGAGACAGAGACAGGAACCAGCGCCAGACAGGAACCAGCGTCAGACAGACAGACAGACAGGAACCAGCGCCAAAGAGACAGAGACAGGAACCAGCGCCAGACAGGAACCAGCGTCAGACAGACAGACAGACAGGAACCAGCGTCAGAGAGACAGACAAACAGGAACCAGCGTCAGAGAGACAGAGACAGGAACCAGCGCCAAAGAGACAGAGACAGGAACCAGCGCCAGACAGGAACCAGCGTCAGACAGACAGACAGACAGGAACCAGCGCCAAAGAGACAGAGACAGGAACCAGCGCCAGACAGGAACCAGCGTCAGACAGACAGACATACAGGAACCAGCGCCAGACAGACAGAGAAAGGAACCAGCGCCAGAGAGACAGACAGAGACAGGAACCAGCGCCAGACAGACAGACAGGAACCAGCGCCAGACAGACAGGAACCAGCGTCAGACAGACAGACAGAGACAGGAACCAGCGTCAGACAGACAGGAACCAGCGTCAGACAGAC
>NW_025739905.1:0-1144 GCF_021292245.1 Micropterus dolomieu
AGTACTACTAGTGGTTGGAGCAACTGTGGTGGTTGGAGGGGTGCTCGTGGTGGTTGTAGAAGCGCTCGTAGTGGTTGGAGCAACTGTGGTGGTTGGAGGGGTGCTCGTGGTGGTTGTAGAAGCGCTCGTAGTGGTTGGAGTGACTGTGGTGGTTGGAGCAGTAGTCGTGGTGGTTGGAGAAGAGATTGTGGTTGGAGCGGCAGTAGTTGTGGTTGGAGGGGTGCTTGTGGTGGTTGTAGAAGCGCTGGTGGTGGTTGGAGCAGCGCTTGTAGTTGTAGCGGCACCAGTAGTGGTTGGAGCAGCAGTGGTGGTTGTAGAAGCGCTTGTAGTGGTTGGAGCAGTGCTAGTAGTTGATGCGGCGCTCATGCTGGTTGGAGCAGCGCTTGTAGTTGGAGCAGCACCAGTAGTGGTTGGAGCAGCAGTGGTGGTTGTAGAAGCGCTTGTGGTTGTTGGAGCAGTGCTTGTAGTTGGCGAAGAGCTGGTAGTAGTTGGAGTGACTGTGGTGGTTGGAGCAGTAGTCGTGGTGGTTGGAGAGGAGATTGTGGTTGGTGCGGCAGTAGTTGTGGTTGGAGGGGTGCTCGTGGTAGTTGTAGAAGCGCTGGTGGTGGTTGGAGCAGCGCTGGTGGTGGTTGGAGCAGCGCTTGTAGTTGGAGAAGTACTACTAGTGGTTGGAGCAACTGTGGTGGTTAGAGGGGTGCTCGTGGTGGTTGTAGAAGCGCTCGTAGTGGTTGGAGCAACTGTGGTGGTTGGAGGGGTGCTCGTGGTGGTTGTAGAAGCGCTCGTAGTGGTTGGAGTGACTGTGGTGGTTGGAGCAGTAGTCGTGGTGGTTGGAGAAGAGATTGTGGTTGGAGCGGCAGTAGTTGTGGTTGGAGGGGTGCTTGTGGTGGTTGTAGAAGCGCTGGTGGTGGTTGGAGCAGCGCTTGTAGTTGTAGCGGCACCAGTAGTGGTTGGAGCAGCAGTGGTGGTTGTAGAAGCGCTTGTAGTGGTTGGAGCAGTGCTAGTAGTTGATGCGGCGCTCATGCTGGTTGGAGCAGCGCTTGTAGTTCGAGCAGCGCTAGTGCTGGTTGCAGCAGCGCTTGTAGTTGGAGAAGCACTGGTAGTGGTTGGAGCAACTGTGGTGGTTGGAGGAGTAGTCGTGGTGGTT
>NW_025739906.1:0-1075 GCF_021292245.1 Micropterus dolomieu
GCCGCCATTCATCATGAGCTGAACTCAAAGATCTAATACTTTCTCTATGTACACAAAGGGCCTATTTCTCTCAAATATTGTTCACAAATCTGTCAAAATCTGTGTCAGTGAGCATTTCTCCTTTTTTCCGAGATAATCCATCCACCTCACAGGTGTGGCATATCAAGATGCTGATCAGACAGCATGGGTATTGCACATGTGTGCCTTAGGCTGGCCACAATAAAAGGCCAACTCGAAAATTTGCAGTTCCATCACACAGAACAATGCCACAGATGTCGAAAGTTTTTGAGGGAGCGTGCAACTGGCATGCTGGCTGCAGGAATGTCCACCAAAGCGGTTGCCCGTGAATTGAATGTTCATTTCTCTACCATAAGCCATCTCCAAAGGAATTTCAGAGAATTTGGCAGTACAGCCAACTGGCCTCACAACCGCAGAGCACGTGTAAGCACACCATCCCAGGACCTCCACATCCAGCATCTTCACCTCCAAGATCGTCAAAGAATTTCTGCACAAACTGTCAGGAACCGTCTCAGGGAAGCTCATCTGCATGCTCGTCGTCCTCGTCGTCGTAACCGACTTGAGTGGGCCCGCAGCAGTCAGTTTCTGTAGTGTACTGGTTATCACGTTCGCCTCACACGCGAAAGGTCCCCAGTTCGAAACTGGGCAGAAACACTGCCCTTTGGTCTCTCGTCTCGGGATTAACGTCAAACAGCACCACTGTGAGCAATCTTGGAGTTATCTTTGATCAGGACATGTCGTTTAAGTCTCACATTAAGCAAATTTCAAGGACCGCCTTTTTTCAGCTACGTAATATTGCGAAAATCAGGAACATCCTGTCTAAAAATGATGCAGAAAAACTAGTCCATGCATTTGTTACTTCTAGGCTGGATTACTGCAATTCCTTATTATAAGGCTGCTCGGAAAAAGTCCATTAAGACTCTTCAGCTGATCCAGAATGCTGCAGCACGTGTTCTGACAGGAACCAGGAAAAGAGATCATATTTCTCCCGTTTTAGCTTCTTTGCATTGGCTTCCAGTAAAATCCAGAATAGAATTTAAAATCATTCTTCTTACCT
>NW_025739907.1:0-1294 GCF_021292245.1 Micropterus dolomieu
CAAACCAGTCCGCACACACAAACCAGTCAGACAAAAAGAACACAGAAACCAGTCAGACAAACCAGTCAGAACACACAAACCAGTCAGATAAACCAGTCAGATAAACCAGTCAGAACACACAAACCAGTCTGACAAACCAGTCAGAACACACAAACCAGTCAGAAAAACCAGTCAGAACACACAAACCAGTCAAACAAACCAGTCAGAACACACAAACCAGTCAGAACACACAAACTAGTCTGACAAACCAGTCACAACACACAAACCAGTCTGACAAACCAGTCACAACACACAAACCAGTCAGAACACAGAAACCAGTCAGACAAACCAGTCAGAACACAGAAACCAGTCAGACAAACCAGTCAGAACACACAAACCAGTCAGACAAACCAGTCAGAACACAAACCAGTCAGGCAAACCAGTCAGAACACAGAAACCAGTAAGACAAACCAGTCAGAACACATAAACCAGTCAGATAAACCAGTCAGATAAACCAGTCAGAACACATAAACCAGTCAGACAAACCAGTCAGATAAACCAGTCAGAACACACAAACCAGTCCGCACACACAAACCAGTCAGACAAAAAGAACACAGATACCAGTCAGACAAACCAGTTAGAACACACAAACAAGTCAAACAAACCAGTCAGAACACACAAACCAGTCAGACAAACCAGTCAGATAAACCAGACAGAACACACAAACCAGACAGACAAACCAGTCAGAACACACAAACCAGTCTGACAAACCAGTCAGAACACACAAATCAGTCAAACAAACCAGTCAGAACACACAAACCAGTCAGAACACACAAACTAGTCTGACAAACCAGTCAGAACACACAAACCAGTCTGACAAACCAGTCACAACACACAAACCAGTCAGAACACAGAAACCAGTCAGACAAACCAGTCAGAACACAGAAACCAGTCAGGCAAACCAGTCAGAACACACAAACCAGTCAGAACACAGAAACCAGTTAGACAAACCAGTCAGAACACAGAAACCGGTCAGACAAACCAGTCAGAACACATAAACCGATCAGACAAACCAGTCAGAACACAGAAACCAGTCTGACAAACCAGTCAGAATTCAGAAACCAGTCAGAACACACAAACCAGTCAGATAAACCAGTCAGAACACACAAACCAGTCTGACAAACCAGTCAGACAAACCAGTCAGAACACACAAACCAGTCTGAGAAACCAGTCAGAACACACAAACCAGTCAAACAAACCAGTCAGAACACACAAACCAGTCAGAACACACAAACCAGTTAGACAAACCAGTCAG
>NW_025739908.1:0-455 GCF_021292245.1 Micropterus dolomieu
TGGAATGGAGGATCACTCGTTTGGAATTGTATTATAATAATAATAATAATAATGATAATAATGATAATAATAATAATTGCATATCAAATTAACTAGATGAACACAATGGACAATATTTAAAAACTATCTATTGGAATGGAGGATCACTCGTTTGGAATTGTATAATAATAATGATAATAATGATAATAATAATAATTGCATATCAAATTAACTAGATGAACACAATGGACAATATTTAAAAACTATCTATTGGAATGGAGGATCACTCATTTGGAATTGTATAATAATAATGATAATAATGATAATTGCATATCAAATTAACTAGATGAACACAATAGACAATATTTAAAAACTATCTATTGGAATGGAGGATCACTCGTTTGGAATTGTATAATAATAATGATAATAATGATAATAATAATAATTGCATATCAAATTAACTAGATCAACACAAT
>NW_025739909.1:0-719 GCF_021292245.1 Micropterus dolomieu
GAGTCATTTTGCCACGCCCATGTGCGAAACTTGTAGAATACGAAATTTTTCACCGGTTCTGACATGTTTGCAAATTTTGGTGAGTTTTCGAGTATGTTTAGGCCATGTCATTTGGGCCTACTTTGCAGAAAAAAAAAAAAAAAAAAAAAAAAAAAAATATATAATCCGAGCAGATTCAATAGGGACCTCGCACGGTCGTGCTCGGGCCCTAAAAAAAAAAATATAATCCGAGCAGATTCAATAGGGACCTCGCACGGTCGTGCTCGGGCCCTAATAAATACCATGGGTGAAAATAAATAAGGTAGAAAAATACAAAGGAAGAATAAAACAGACAAAAATATTAAAACACACACATAAATAAATACATTAAAAAAATTTGTAATAAATAAAGTTGAAGATTATAACAGAGAATAAATAAATAAGGTAATTATAACAAAGGTGAATAAGTAAAGGAACTAATTAAAATATATACATTTATGTCTCCTTGTATAATTTAATTACTGCCAACATTTATTTATTTACTTTATTAGGGCCCGAGCACGGCCGTGTGAGGTCCCTATTGAATTTGCTCGGATTATATATATATTTTTAGGGCCCGAGCACGACCGTGTGAGGTCCCTGTTGAATTTGCTCGGATTATATTTAGGGCCCGAGCACGACCGTGTGAGGTCCCTATTGAATTTGCTCGGATTATTAGGGCCCGAGCACGACCGTGCGAG
>NW_025739910.1:0-1319 GCF_021292245.1 Micropterus dolomieu
TTCAAACTTCGCGACGATGGGCCTGGGCCTCTGGTTCTCCTGTCGCCGTCCTCCCAGGCGGTGCACCCGGTGGAAGCTGATGTTCTTCACTGTCTCGGCCGGGAGCTTCAGTTGATTTTGGATGAAGCTTTTAACGGTCTCCTCCGGGGTTTCATCCGCCTGCTCCGGGATACCCGAAATGACCAGATTATCCCGCATACTACGAGCCTGGAGATCGATGATCGCTTCTCTAATGTTTTTATTGTCTCCCTCCGTGAGGGATTTAACCGAACATTTGAGGACCTTGTTTTCAGCCGCGAGCTCAACCACCTGTTTCTGGCTGAACTCCAGGGATTCCCGCAGAGCCTGAAACTCTTTGTGAAGTACTTCCACCAGAAATAATCGGGCATCAAAGCTAGACAATTTCTTGTCTATTGAATCCAGAATCTCTGTAAAATCTGCACCTTGCGAGGAGACTGCTCCAGGTGATGCTCCAGGTGAGTCTTCAGTGCGGTTTCTTTTTGATTTCCCCATGACCACTCGATGAAAACACTGGTCAATATAAACTTCAAGGTCCTCCAAACACTCGTCCTCGAGGTCCTCCAGTGCGATTTGACTGCTCTTATTTGTTAATTCGCTTAAAATTGGCGGATTGTTTGTTTAATGAATTGTTTGTTTAGCTGCGCGCTGCCATGTTTGAATTGCACCAAGTCTCACGAGATTACACAAACGCTCACCCTACGTGCACGAATTTTCTGTGGTACGTGTATCTTGTCCAGACGCACAAAAAAGTCTCTTGGAGCGATGCCCTAAAACCAACAGGAAGTCGGCCATTTTGAATTTTACGTCACATTTTGGATGATTTACACACTTCGTACTTTAACGAACTCCTCCTAGGGATTTAGTCCGACCGACTTCAAATTTGTGCTGTGCCTTCTAAAGGCATTGAAGATGAAAAGTTCATCTTCAATGCTCTGCACCGTTAAAACTGAATTTACCATACAGAATTGAATACGAGTGCACTCCAGATTTAGCTGCGGCCAGCTGACCGTGTGCTTCTCCCTATACCGCAGTTCTGTGTCCATGCATGCAGCAAACTGAAAGCACTGTCTGTCGGAGCGTCTACATGAAAAGAGAAGGAATACATTGCTGGTAGTGTCTTCAGAGTTGTTAAACACCTCAGTGCACTGAAGGAAGCCATCTGACTGTGTGAGGGGCAAGATCGTTGATGTCTGCAGGCAGAGTAGGAGCTCTCTTGTCTGACTGGTCCACCAATAGCAGAGAAGATGACCCCTTGAGTTATCAAGCACGTAAAGTTTGGTTCAGATGTGAGCATGTAC
>NW_025739911.1:0-914 GCF_021292245.1 Micropterus dolomieu
TTCAGCGTGTGTAACCTGCAGTACTTCAGCGTGTGTAACCTGCAGTACTTCAGCGTGTGTAACCTGCAGTACTTGAGCGTGTATAACCTGCAGTACTTGAGCGTGTATAACCTGCAGTACTTGAGCGTGTGTAACCTGCAGTACTTGAGCGTGTATAACCTGCAGTACTTGAGCGTGTATAACCTGCAGTACTTGAGCGTGTATAACCTGCAGTACTTGAGCGTGTATAACCTGCAGTACTTGAGCGTGTATAACCTGCAGTACTTGAGCGTGTATAACCTGCAGTACTTCAGTGTGTGTTGTAGTAAAGCTGACCTGTTTTCTGCAGTAACATCTCTGCAGACGACATGTTGTACACGGAGACGGACCTGGAGGAGAGCATGGAGAAGATGGAGACCATCAACTTCCACAGTGCGGACGGTAACAAGTGGTGAACACAGCGGTGAGGTTCATTCAGATTTATTTAAATACGCTTTTTCCCACCACAATTTTGGCGTTGTCGGCTCGTCACACACGCGAGAGGACTCGGACACTCGGAGCTGCAGGTGGAAAAACCGTATGGCCAAAATACGGGTGAGACGTTGAGGGCCTGACGCCTGAGTGTCTGAGGCTCCCTCACCGCTGTGATCCACAAAGAACCTGGTGGCTGGCAACACTCTCTTTGTGGTGAGTAGACTGTTCAAGTGGAACGATTCTCGCTGCCTCTCAGGGTGAGCGTGACAGACGTGTCAGCAGGGCAGGCCTGGGGCCGCCGTGTGAATCGGCAAAGCTTTGTGTTAAAGGTACTATAGTCAAGAAATCACTGGGGGGCAGTGGATTTCTTATAGGTCTGGGACCTGCTGTTGCATCAGTTCTTTTGGGTCTGGGACCCACAGTAAAGTAGGACTGTGTGAGTCATAGGACTCGCAATAAAA
>NW_025739912.1:0-1543 GCF_021292245.1 Micropterus dolomieu
TATTGGTAATAGTAACAAGTACAGTTGCAAGCAAGCTTAATAATCCTTCACAGCCAGTCAAAGACCAGAGGAGGCCACTCTCCTATGAGGCCTCGTGATGCAGACACAGCAGCAGGCAAGATCAAGCGCGACCTGCACCACCACAGAGACGACTTTGACTATCACCAGCTATGAGTCCAAGTGAAGCAGCAAAAGGAAGAACAAGACTGAAACTACAAACGACTGAGCACCCTCAAAATGGTTCCCCAAGAAACCTGAGTGCCAAAATGAGTTCCACAGTACCACGGACTAAACTTTCAAAAAGGACATCATACATGTTTATCGGACATTTTGCACCATTCTGAAGTGTCACATGAATTATTGTTGAAACACTGTTATGTCTGGGAAGTTCACTATGCACCATGTGATTGTTTTGATGATGTGAGCCTTTCAACACATTAGGTGTTGTTATAATTGTTAGCTTGCTAAAGTATATAAGAAAAGAACAGCTCACTGCATAAGATATTATTTGTTTCACAAGTGTAAACCATTTACAAGGTATATCTCACTATATTATAGCACGTATAGGTAGTTCAATATGTTAAGCTCATTTAAAGGGAAATTCATTTAAAGGGTAATAAGGAGAGAGGAGTAATGTGTTAGAAACAGGAACATCCCACCACATGATTATTGATTATTTCACAATGTGTAAACACTAATTTGGGTATTTTCTTGAAGGTTTACAAGTCTGAGAAATAGGTTTCATATGCAAATACAATAGGCCGCCTATTTTCAGTGGTCACAGTGTTGGTGTATGAAGTGTGAGGCTTTACAGCCTCAGAGGAGGGAGTGTTATGAATTATTTTGGAGCATTATAGCCTAAATTGTTATCATTTATTACTAGAGCAATGGTGGTCTCCATTGTCATCATTTAAAGTGTTATTTTATAGTGTAAAATTAGGATCGCAGTGTTAAAACTCTGAGTGTATGTGCTCCTTTCTGTATCTAACTGCCCAGGCACATGTGTGTGTGTGAGCAAGTTCGTGTGCTTTGGGAGAAAAGGGAGGGAGCACAGTGAGGCAGCATCAAAAATACCTGCAAATTAAAATATAGAAGCAGATTTTGTGCAAATTGTATAACAAAACATACATCAATATAGTCCATCACAGTAAGAATGTCCTGTTTCTAGCACAGAGCACAAACAACACCAGTTTATTCCACAAAAGTCAGGTTATGGAAGAAATGGCTTGATCAAGCAGAGTTCATGCAGAGGACACAGAGAGGAGGAGCAGGCAGTCAGGGACTTTCCCACCAAATGCTTGGGCACGTGAAAATCTTGGACTTTCCAAGACTCAGGTGCAGTAGGAAAGAGAGCCAAGAGATGATGTAAAGCCAAAAAACAGAGCTACAAAAGGAGGTCCAAAAGGAGGTGAAAGTCAGTCGTTACATGGTTTTCATGTCGACTCGGGTCTCTGTTCTGGTAACAGAATGGGGCTCTATTTTGCACCGATCTCTGACTCACTCCGGTGGAACTTTTGTATTCTAATTGGTGTCTGTTTTTGTT
>NW_025739913.1:0-984 GCF_021292245.1 Micropterus dolomieu
TCAAGTCCCGAGTCGAGACCAACAGGTCTAAAGTCATGTCCCAAGTCACAACATATTCAAGTCCCGAGTCGAGACCAACAGGTCTAAAGACATGTCCCAAGTCACAACAGATCAAGTCCCGAGTCAACACCAACAAGTCTATAGTCATGTCCCATGTCACAACAGATCAAGTCCCGAGTCAACAGCAACAAGTCTATAGTCATGTCCCAAGTCACAACAGATCAAGTCCCGAGTCAACACCAACAAGTCTATAGTCATGTCCCATGTCACAACAGATCAAGTCCCGAGTCAAGAGCAACAGGTCTAAGGTCAAATCATAAGTCAAGAGCAACAAGTCTAAAGTCATGTCTCAAGTCACAACAGATCAAGTCCCGAGTCAACACCAACAAGTCTATAGTCATGTCCCAAGTCACAACAGATCAAGTCCCGAGTCGAGAGCAACAGGTCTAAAGTCAAATCATAAGTCAAGACCAACAGGTCTAAAGTCATGTCCCAAGTCACAACAGATCAAGTCCCGAGTCGAGACCAACAGGTCTAAAGTCATGTCCCAAGTCACAACAGATTTAGTCCCGAGTGAAGAGCAACAGGTCTAAAGTCATGTCCCAAGTCACAACAGATTTAGTCCCGAGTCAAGAGCAACAGGTCTAAAGTCAAATCATAAGTCAAGACCAACAGGTCTAAAATCATGTCCCAAGTCACAACAGATCAAGTCCCGAGTCGAGACCAACAGGTCTAAAGTCATGTCCCAAGTCACAACATATTCAAGTCCCGAGTCGAGACCAACAGGTCTAAAGACATGTCCCAAGTCACAACAGATCAAGTCCCGAGTCAACACCAACAAGTCTATAGTCATGTCCCATGTCACAACAGATCAAGTCCCGAGTCAAGAGCAACAGGTCTAAGGTCAAATCATAAGTCAAGAGCAACAAGTCTAAAGTCATGTCCCAAGTCACAACAGATCAAGTCCCGAGTCGAGACCAACAG
>NW_025739914.1:0-1078 GCF_021292245.1 Micropterus dolomieu
CATTGGCATTAAAGGAACCGCTCTAAGCTGGTTTAAGTCCTATTTATCAGATCGATTTCAGTTTGTACATGTTAACGATGAGTCCTCCATGCACGCCAAAGTTACTTATGGAGTTCCTCAAGGATCTGTCCTTGGACCAATCCTCTTCACTTTATATATGCTTCCTTTAGGCAATATTATCAGGAAACATTCCATAAGCTTCCATTGTTATGCAGATGATACTCAGTTATATCTATCGATCAAGCCAGATGAAACTCATCAGTTAGCTAAACTTCAAATGTGCCTTCAGGATGTTAAAACCTGGATGACCTGTAATTTTCTCATGTTAAACTCAGATAAAACTGAAGTTATTGCTCTGGGGCCTAAGCACCTCCGTGACGCATTATCGGTCGAGGCAGATGGCCGACCACCCTGAGCCATGGTTCTGCTCGAGGTTTCTGCCTCTTAAAAGGACGTTTTTCCTTGCCTCTGTCGCCTAGTGCTTGCTCTTGGTGGGAACTGTTGGGCTTCTGTAAATAACATCACAGAGTACGGTCTAGACCTGCTCTTTTATGAAAAGCGCTGTGAGATAAATGTTGTTGTGATTTGGCGCTATATAAATAAAATTGAATTGAATTGAATTGAATTGTGTTACTTTAGACCCTCCTGTGTGTAGATTTTAACCCTCTTTACTTTCAACACTCCTGCAAGTTACTTTTGACCCAGGGGCCGTTAAATAGAGGATGTGCGCATGATGTCACAGAACGGATTTACGGTACCGGAGTGGCAGAAAGATGAGCAGCAGTGTTACCTCAAATCAGCTAAAACACAAACAACACATCGTAAATGGGAAAGAGCTGGAACACTGGTTCTTTAGTAAGCAGTTAGGATCACTGTTGAGTCCGACTGCCTTTAATTTGAGCAAATAATCACTTGTTTTACTACCAGTTTGCTAAACGCAGCCATGGTAACAGATGTTTTGCCACTCAGTCCAGCGTGTTCCGGAAGTAGAAGTGACATCAACGCCTACCCTCTATAAGAGAGTTATGACACTTCCATTGACTTCCATTGGAACTTTGGAATGCGGAAGTAACGCGCG
>NW_025739915.1:0-884 GCF_021292245.1 Micropterus dolomieu
GTCTTGGGTGTGCAAAGGCAGCTTACGGCCATTCCGGCCTGGGACTGCCCGATCTCGCCTGATCTCAGAAGCCAGGCTTGGCAGGGCCTGCTTAGGACTTGGACGGGAGAGCGTCTGATCCTGGCTAGGGACTTCCAGGCGGACTGGATCCTTTTCCTGAATGTCCACCCAGGAATGAGCGTCTGTTTGTGAGTGAGGACCTCCGGCTGAAGGTGGCCTTGTCGCTGTACCCATACCCGGGAACGGGTGTCTATTCCTGTCTGTGGACTGCCAGCGTGAACGGTGTCCCGGTTCCTGGATGTTTACCCAGGAATCAGTGCCTGTGGATTCCAAGTGACTCTGGAGCACCTTGGACATTATGGGCAGAATACGTTTTTTGTCAATTAGCCGTAGAACATCTTTTGAAGGGCCGTTTGGGGGTGCCTGAGTGGCTTTTTTTTTTCTTTATCTTTTATTATATTTAGTATATCAAAATTTACATGATTTCATTAAAAGGAGCAACAAGCCCCACACAAATACCAGACAATGTCAAAAGACAGACACAATAGATTACAGGCACTCAATTTTCAAAAATAATTACACTCCAAAAAATTAACAGAATGACAACCAACAACGCTATACACACGTGGAAAAAAAAGGTCTCCCATCCCAGAGACTTCCCAAGGGACGTGTCTTGGGCAACCTCACTCTACAAATCAAATACCCACACATCCTATACAAGCACACACTTTCCCCAACACCATCATTTGGGGACACAAGAAAAAACCTAGATTAGTAGACATGTAGACAGGGAGAGGGGTGGGACCCCCTCCCTGTCCACATGAAAAACAAAAAAACACAAGGCACACAACACAGAGAAAAACAGCACCATTCAAAAGTTAAAC
>NW_025739916.1:0-1544 GCF_021292245.1 Micropterus dolomieu
GAGCCTGGCTGCTCAGCCAGGAGCAGCAGACTCTCTCCCTGGGTGGGTTTGTGACTTCCTCCACACCTCAGCCAATCCCCCAGCCAAGTCCTCATCAGATCCTCAGTCTGTTAGCCTGGAAATGGCTAACACCCGGACCGCTAGCCTCCGGCCGTCATCTCTCCGGCCTGCTAGCCCTCTGCCTGTCCTGCCTGTTACCTGTTCGGCTGGCGCTGCTAGCCCTCCGCCTGTCCTGCCTGTTACCTGTTCGGCTGGCGCTGCTAGCCCTCCGCCTGTCCTGTCTGTTACCTGTTCGGCTGGCGCTGCTAGCCCTCCGCCTGTCCTGTCTGTTACCTGTTTGGCTGGCGCTGCCAGCCCTCTGCCTGTCCTGCCTGTATCCTGCTTGGCTAGCGCCGCTAGTCCTCCGCCTAGCCTGTCCGTCCGCCCGCCTGCCCTACCTACCAAGGACTCAGGGACTATGACTCTCCTGGCCTACCTGACCATGAAGGCCAGGGAGTCAGAGGAAGCACGGGCAGCTACACTATGGCCTGATAGCCTGGAGGCTAGGCTTTCCCCGGAGTCGTCCTTTGAAGGGAGTCGCCTAGCCATCTTTTCGGGTTCCCGTGGTGGTCATCGGAGGCGACGAGGTCACCATCAGCGACCCGTCGGCAACAAACCTGTCCCCTGGCTTGCTAGAACGGCTAGCCGCCTGCCTGATTCCCGGCCCGCTAGCAGCCTGCCTGCCCACCTGCCTGATCCCCAGCCTGCTAGCGCTGCTAGCCGCCTGCCTGATCCCTGGCCTACTCCTGCTCCCAGGTCTCACTCGGTTGTCCTACCGACACCTGTTACTGGTCCCTCATCGAAGGCCCGACGGACACCAGTTCCAAGGTCTCCGTCGGTGGCCAGACCGGTTCCCGCTCCCCGTGCCCCGTCGGTGGTCCGACCAACACCAGCTTCGTTGGTGGCCCAGCCGACTCCTGTTCTCCCGTCGGTGGTCCGACCAACACCAGCTTCGTTGGTGGCCCAGCCGACTCCTGTTCCTCATGCTCCGTCGGTGGTCCGACCGGCACGTGCTTCGCCGGTGGCCCAGCCGACTCCTGTTCCCTCGTCGGTGGTCCGACCAACACCAGCTTCGTTGGTGGCCCAGCCGACTCCTGTTCCTCATGCTCCGTCGGTGGTCCGACCGGCACGTGCTTCGCCGGTGGCCCAGCCGACTCCTGTTCCCTCGTCGGTGGTCCGACCAACACCAGCTCCGTTGGTGGCCCAGCCGACTCCTGTTCTCCTGTTGGCGGATGGACCGGCTTCAGCCCCGCCGGTGGTCCGGCCGACCCCTGCTCCTCGTGTCCTGTCGGCGGATGGACCGGCTTCAGCCCCGCCGGTGGTCCGGCCGACCCCTGCTCCTCGTGTTCGGTCCATGGTTCCCAGCCCAGCTGTCCAGTCGGTGGTCAGGCCGACTCCAGCTCCTCGTGTTCGGTCCATGGCCTCCAGCCCTGCTGTCCAGTCGGTGGTCAGGCCGACTCCAGCTCCTCGTGTCCGGTCCATGGTCCCCAGCCCAGCTGTCCAGT
>NW_025739917.1:0-1081 GCF_021292245.1 Micropterus dolomieu
CTGAATTGTAGAAGTAATTTCTTCAAACAGCTCTGTGGAGTGAAACTGACTCTGTTGAAGAACTCACAACCAAGACAACCCCAAAGAGAAGCACTTATGAACACAAGAATCATCAGTGGCTCCATTTGAGGTGATCTGGGGCTGATTTTCACAAAATATGGCACCAAAAAATCCAGTTGCTTTTGTCATTGTCAACTTCCCCAACAAGGAGCACTTACTGAATTCAAGTCAATGCTCAAGTTAGGGTAATATTACTGACTGCTAAATGTGTTCAAAAGAGGATTCTTCACCCAGTAACAAATGATCTAGAATCATTGTTCTAATATATTCCTTATAGGGATCCTTAGACTTCAGAGGTCAGCAACACTACCCCAACAAAAACCACTTACTGAATTCATAACTCAAGTCAGTGCTTGTGTTTGGGTGATGTTGGTGACAAAGTTATGGTTTAGCTGGTTATGTTAAAATGATGTGAAACTGACTCTATTGAAGAACTCACAACCAAGACAACCCCAAAGAGAAGCACTTATGAACACAAGAATCATCAGTGTCTCCATTTGAGGTGATCTGAACGTGATTTTAATGCCGTCTCTCTTCAGTTACTGTTTGTGGCTTTTGACATGTACAACCTCCCCAACAAGTAGCACTTACCTAATTCAGACAAAACTCAAAGCTCATGTTGGGCCAATATCACATACTTGCAGTGAGCAATCTTCCTCTCTTCTCCGTAGTCCAGATGTTTCTTTCTAGCATTTTCTGTGCTGTCTTTCCCAGTGGCAGCACAAGTGGTGTTTCTTGCACAGATCTGCCCATCTTAAATGTATTTTGAAGCCATTGCCACCCAACTCCGCCTTCTTTTTCTTGAAGTTTCACTGATATTGACATTGCGAAATGAACAATAGCACTATTTGTATTTGATGGACAACAGTCATTTTAAATTCATGCATTCCATTAGAAGTTGACGAGCGGTCAATTAGACTCCAATGAGTTTTCTTGATGCAACTCATTTACACATGGTGGCCTGCCATTGCAGCTCCATCAGGAGTACTTTAAAGCAATACAAAGAAGCAGAGTTAGCACT
>NW_025739918.1:0-1212 GCF_021292245.1 Micropterus dolomieu
TCCTGCAGACCACTACTGGCCTGTAGACCACTGTTGACCTGTAGACCACTTCTGACCTGCAGACCACTACTAACATGTAGACCACTACTAACATGTAGACCACTTCTGACCTGCAGACCACTACTAACATGTAGACCACTACTAACATGTAGACCACTTCTGACCTGCAGACCACTACCAACATGTAGACTACTGCTGACCTGCAGACCACTACTGACATGTAGACCACTACTAACATGTAGACCACTTCTGACCTGCAGATCACTACTAACATGTAGACCACTGTTGACCTGCAGACCACAACTGACATGTAGACCACTACTAACATGTAGACCACTACTAACATGTAGACCACTGCTGGCCTGTAGACCACTACTAACATGTAGACCACTACTAACATGTAGACCACTTCTGACCTGCAGACCACTACTAACATGTAGACCACTGTTGACCTGCAGACCACAACTGACATGTAGACCACTACTAACATGTAGACCACTACTAACATGTAGACCACTGCTGGCCTGTAGACCACTACTAACATGTAGACCGCTACTAACATGTAGACCACTGCTGACCTGCAGACCACTACTGGCCTGTAGACCACTACTCACCTGCAGACCACTACTAACATGTAGACCACTGCTGACCTGTAGACCACTACTGACATGTAGACCACTGCTGTCCTGCAGACCACTACTGGCCTGTAGACCACTGTTGACCTGTAGACCACTTCTGACCTGCAGACCACTACTAACATGTAGACCACTACTAACATGTAGACCACTTCTGACCTGCAGACCACTACTAACATGTAGACCACTACTAACATGTAGACCACTGCTGAGCTGCAGACCACTACTAACATGTAGACCACTGTTGACCTGTAGACCAATACTGACATGTAGACCACTGTTGACCTGTAGACCACTGTTGACCTGTAGGCCATTACAGTCCTGCAGATCACTGCTGGCCTGTAGACCACTTCTGACCTGCAGACCACTACTAACATGTAGACCACTACTCACCTGTAGACCACTACTCACCTGTAGACCACTGCTGACCTGCAGACCACTACCAACATGTAGACCACTGCTGACCTGCAGACCACTACTCACCTGTAGACCACTGTTGACCTGTAGGCCATTACAGTCCTGCAGATCACTGCTGACCTGCAGACCACTTCTGACCTGCAGACCACTACTAACATGT